>NC_143131.1:61853230-62010452 GCF_059928025.1 Delphinapterus leucas | reverse complement strand
CTGTGCCACCAGGGAAGCCCATGGGCTATGTTTTTAATCCATTCTGCTAATCTCTATGTTTTTGTCGTATTTAGACCATTCACATTTAATGTAATTATTGATATTAGGGCTTAAGTTTATCGTTTTATTTTTTGTTTTCTGTTTGTTCACTGTGTTTTTAATTTCTCTGTTTTTTTTCTTCCTATATTTTTTGTGAGTTACTTGAATATTTTTTAGATTTCCATCCTGATTAACCTACAGCTTTAGGAGTATATCTTTTTTTATAGCTTTCTCAGTGATTGCTCTCAGTAGTTTATTCACTGCAAGAGCAAATCTAACTGTGCAGAAATTATTATCCCTACAATAAAATATCTAAGTTGTAAAATATGACTATCAAAACTTTTAATAATAAAGTTGTGATAATAATAATTACATTTTAAAATAAAAGCTTGAATTTTTTCTTTTATACTGGAAGTTCTCTTTCTATGGTGGTATTATTTAACTTTAGTCTCACCTTTGGCCAAATATTGAATTTAATGGTTGGCCATTGACAACTCAAATATGTATTCAGTGCACCTCTAAAAGCTGCTATCAAAAAGAATGAGATAAAATAGAATAGCAAAACAATTTTGAAAAAGAAGTATAAAATTATAAGACTCAGACCATCTCATTTCAAGACTTACTGTAAAGCAAGTTATCAAGACCATATGGTATTAGGGAAAAGATAAGCAATAGAGCGACAGAAGAAAGTCCAGAAATAGACCCATGCATATGTAACCAAAGGCAGTTCAATGGGAAAAGATAGTCTTTTCAACAAATATTACTGAAATAATTGAACATCCATGCCAAAAAATAAAAAAGAACTTCAATCTATATCTTCCACCATGTACAAAACTTAACACAAAATTTGTCATAAACCTAAATGTAGAATCTAACATTACAAAAATTTCTTAAAAATAAAAAAGAAGTAAAAGAACAAAATCTTTTTGGCCTTGAGTTAAGCCAGGGTTTCTCAGCCTTAGCACTATTTACATTTTGGATTGGATAATTCTTGTGTGAGGGGCTGTTCTGTGCATTGTAGGATGTTTAGCAGCATCCTTAGTTCCACTAGTCACCAGTAGCACCCTCACTCCCAGTCATAACAATCAAAAACGTCCTCAGACATTGCCAAATATTCAGATAGGTGGGTTGTCTCCCATTTGAAAACTACTGGCTTATGCAAAGTCTTCTTTGATACAATATCAAAAGCACGGTCCATTAAAAAAAATGATAGGGCTTCCTTGGTGGTGCAGTGGTTAAGAATCTGCCTGCCAATGCAGAGGACATGGGTTCGAGCCCTGGTGTGGGAAGATCCCACAGGCCGCAGAGCAACTAAGCCCATGTGCCACAACTACTGAGCCTGAGCTCTAGAACCTGCGAGCCACAACTACTGAAGCCTGTGCACCTAGAGCCTGTGCTCCACAACAAGAGAAGCCACTGCAATGAGAAGCCCATGCACCGCAACAAAGAGTAGCCCCTGCTCGCTGCAACTAGAGAAAGCCCTCATGCGGCAACGAAGACCTAATGCAGCCAAAAATTTAAAAAATGATAAATCTGACTTCTTCAAAATTAAAAATTTGTGCTCTGTGAAAGACAAGAGAATGAAAAGGGAGAAAATATTTGCTTAACACATATTTGACAAAGGTCTTATATTTAGGAAGTATAAAAATGGGTGAAGGTGGTCAAAAGGTAAAAACTTCCAGTTATAAAATAAATAAGCCATAGTGACTATAGTTAATAATATTGTATTGTATTGTATATTTGAAAATTGCTAAGACAATAGATCTTAAAAGTTCTCATCACAAGAAAAGAATTTTGTGTAACTATGTATGGTAATATATGTTAACTAGACTTATTGTGGTGATCATTTTGCAGTACATACAAATACCAAATCATTATGCTATACACTTAAAACTAACATAATGTCATATGTAAATTATACCTTAATTTTTTAAATCAAAAAAGAACTTTTAAAACTCAAAAACATAGGGGACTTCCCTGGTGGTCCAGTGGTAAAGAATCCACCTTGCAATGCAGGGGACGTGGGTTCGATCCCTGGTCAGGGAACTAAGATCCCACATGTTGCGGGGCAACTAAGCCCGTGTACCACAACTACAGAGCTCGTGCGCCTAAACTAGAGCCTGCGTGCTGCAAACTACAGAGCCCACGCGCCCTGGAGCCTGCGTGCCACAACTAGAGAAGAGAAAACACTCATGCCACAACAAAAGATCCCGCACGCCTCAATGAAGATCCTGTGTGCCGCAACTAAGACCCAATGCAGCCAAAAATAAATAAAATAAATAATAAATAAATCTTAAAAATAAATAAATAAAAACATAAACAACCCAACTTTTTTAATGGGCCAAAGACTTGAATAGATACTTTACCAAAGAAGACATATAGATGGCAAATATACATATAAAAAATGTTCAACATCATTAGTTATTAAGGAAATGCAAATTAAAACCACAGGAGATACCACTTCACCACTATTAGAAAGGTTAAAAATTTAAATCTCGTAATACCATACTACCCAGGAATCCCATGTTTAGGTACAAGCAAAAAGAAAATTTATGTCCATAGAAAAACCTGTTCACCAATATTTATAGCAGATTTATTCACAGTCACTCAAAATTGGAAACAATCCAAACATCCTTCAGTTGGTGAATGAATAAACAAATCATGGTAGATTCATACAATGAAATACTGCTCAGCAATAAAAAGGAATAAACTATTGAAAACACACAAAATCAGGGATGAATCTCAAACATACTACACTAAGTGAAAAAAGCCAGACTCAAAGGCTATATACTACATGATTCCATTTATATGATCTGCTGGAAAATGCAATACTATAGAAACAAAAAAACTAATCAGTGGCATCCAGGAGTTGGGAGGAAGTAGTGGTGGTTGGGGTGGCGGTATGAGAAAAAAACAGCCTTTTTTTTCTTTTTTAAGGAAAAATCCAGGGATGTTTCTTGTGTGTTTTTAATTTATCTTCCCCTGCAAAAAAAAAAAAAATCTTTAATACAACCTAATGAATGAAATGTCAGATGCATCTGTAGCCAATATCAGTACACTTAAGTATATGTTAATGTTGTATGGAAAGAGCACCTCTAAAATTGAAACTGCTTAAGTAGATTTCAGGGGTTTTAAAATGTTCTTGGGCCTTAACTTTCAACTGTTCTTTGCTCATACTAGGTGATATTTGATGACCAAATTTCTGTCACTTGGGAATTGCTAGCAGGGATGCTTGTCAATAACCCCTTTAAAAAGATTGTTTCTTGCTTATCCCTGTGGAACTCCAGGGTCCAGCACATGATAATTTGCTCTCTGTCAACAATGGGGCTCTGTTATTTGGTCAGTGCTATAACTGTCCAGTGGAAAATCTTTATAATGGTGATGATGTGAACAAAGAAAATCCTTGGCACTCTCAAGATAGGTTCACGTCAAAGATCATGTGCTTAACTCTCTGATATGTTGGTGCTATGCTAGGTGCTAGGGTTAGAAAGACAAGTAAGACAATACAAAAGAGGACATTGTAAAAGGCAAGCGGGGCTGAGGAAGTGGTCTCAGACAAAAAGACATTTTAGTTGGTAAGAGGCGCATAAGGGAGGAATAAAGCATGTAAAGCCAGAGTAGTGGGAATCCTCTCATAAAAATAAATAACATCACTTTCTTCTGATTATTTTTCATTGCTGAAACATCACAAATTAGATAAAATTATAAAGAAAACATCAAAATCGCCTATAACGCCACCATCCATGGTGAACATTTCGGTAGGTTTCCTTCCAGGCTCTTTTCTACGTACATATACCCGGATGTTAGAATATCGGCTGAAGCCTCAAGATAATAGACACCACATTCCAAAGGAAAGTTGGAGAAACCTATGTAAAACTTGCAAAAGGTGATGGTAGAAACCCCGAGTGCACCCTTAGGTGATCATGCTCCTCCAGTGAGTGATCTATATCAAAGAAGATGAGGAGGGGCTTCCCTGGTGGCGCAGTTGTTGAGAGTCCACCTGCCGATGCAGGGGACACGGGTTCATGCCCCGGTCCAGGAAGATCCTACATGCCGCAGAGCGGCTGGGCCCGTGAGCCATGGCCGCTGAGCCTGCGCGTCCAGAGCCTGTACTCCGCAACGGGAGAGGCCACGGCAGTGAGAGGCCCGCGTACCGCAAATAAAAAAATAAAAATAAATTTAAAAAAAGAAGATGAGGAGATGGGAATCCTAGAAGAGGATTCCGGGGAGAGGCCATTCAATTGCTGAGGCCTGCACTACTCTGGGGACCAGAAATCGCCTTCTTTCCTCCAGAGCTCAGGGGAAATCCTTTCCTCTGGGATAATTCTCCTTCTCCTGACATTTTCCTTGGAGACCTCTTACATAATTACCTTAATGGCTCAAGCTCTGGAAAACAAAAATTAGAAAAGGAAGTGGTTTTCAGGCAACTTTTGATTTCCAGGCCTTCCCTTTGTAAGGAAGCCTTTCTCCTCTTGATTGGGATAAAGAAAAATAAAAATTGCAAGTGGAAACAAAGCAGTATCTTAAAAACTCACGCTATAGCACTTTTTTGAAACCAAATTGGGACCATATCAGACACACTGTTATTTAAAGTTAATATTATATACTAGGCACTTTCCATTATAGTCAATGGTCTTTGAAAACACGTGTGTAATGACTGCATAGTGTTCCATTTCTTGAAAAGAAACTCTGAGAAAGTGGGAGAACTCAAGGGGAACAGTAGCCTCTTCTGGTGGCAGGCAGCCGGAGGCACCGACTTGAGAGAGAAGGTTGGATAAAACCCATGAGCTGCAGAACGAGGCTGGACCAGAAGTGCTCACGTGTCACCATTACCACCATCTTCACCGGTATGGTTACCACTTATTGAGCACTTATTATGTTCCAGGCACTTGCTATCTTATTTTAACCACCAGAGTTCTAGTTCTGCAAGTTGAGGGTACATAATATCCACCGAGAGAGCTTGCTATCAATGCAAATGCTCACCTACCCCTTTTCTCCTTTCTGGTTCATTTGGACAGGGGTGGGGCCTAGGGATCCCAACGATCAATGTGTTCCTTGTCGACTGATATAGGTGAGCCACTAGAGTTGAGACGTGCCAGAAAAATGAGGCTTAAAGAAGTTAGATAACTTGTCCCAGACCTTTGACCTTGAATCTGAGGAAGGCCCTCCTGGATACAAAAGCCTTTCTGTGCCCACCCCCCTGCCCCATTTCTTATTTGCAGAATAAGAAGTTATGAAGCAACAGGACCTGCTGGGGAGAATGCCAGTGGTTTGGGGCACCCTAGAGTATGAGGTGTAGGAGAGCAGATTCAAACAGTGGCTAATCAGGGAAGTGAAGGAATGCAAAAACAAAGTAGCAAAAATCAAGAAACTACAGAGCAGGATCCTGGTTCCTCCTCAAGGAATATATGTAACAATATCTTTGAGTTCTTCTGCAGAACTAAGGCCCCCACCCAGGTAGAGGATGGTGACTTCAGGCTGAGCACAAGATTCCTGGAGCACCACCCTGTTACCTCACCACCAACCAATCAGAAGAAAGTCACACACCCTGCAGCCCTCACTCTAAATTTTGCATATAAAAGCTTGTCCTCCAAACCATTGGGGAGGTCGGGGTTTTTTAGAGCACCAGACACCCATTCTCCTTGCTTGGCTCTGCAATAAACTTTTCTCTGCTCCAAATTCTGACGTTTCTGTTTGGCCCCTCTGTGCTTCGGCCACATGAACTTGTGTTCAGTAACAACACAAGGCAGTCCGGTGGCAGACTGTTGCTCCCCCTCCCCTGGGGCCTTAGGGAATGTTCCTTCCTAGTTGCTTCCACCTCTCCCCCAGCCCTCTCTGTGCCTAATGCCTTGTGTTGTCTTATATTCTTCCAAAAGGAGTATTCCCCACCAAGAACAATTCTACAGGTGCCTGCTTCCAAAACAGCACCTCCATACTTTTGTTCCGACCCTTTCCTCTTCATCCTAGAGCCTAGAGCATTTCTATCAGCACTGTCAACGTCTAGGAGTTTCTTAGAAATGCAGAACCTCAGGCCCCAGCCCAGACCTCCTGATGCAGAATCGGATCACCAGATGGTTCACACACATTAAAGTTGGAGCAGCCACTGTCCTGCACAGTTCTCAGCCAGAAGTTGATCTGATTACTTGATTAAGCAAGTCACCATAAAAAGGAGGGTTTTTCAACCCTGTTGGCATTTAGAATCACCTGGTGCTCTTTTTAAAATTCTGATTCCTGGGTCCTGTTCCCAGACCAATTGAATCAGAATCTTAGTGGGGGTGGAGCTTATATTCATCTATATTTTTATGCAGTAACTTGGGTGAGTGTAATGTGAAGTTAGAGTTCAAAACCACTGCTTTAAAGATTTAAATATTTTAGGGGGACATTTAGAAACATAAAAACTTCTCTAAGTAATAAGAAAATAATACATAAAATCCTACAATGGTTTCTCATAACATTCAGGATAAATTTCAAATTTCTCACATTAACACCCAAGGCACTTTCTGATTCTGAGCCCTGTCTACCTCTCCAGCCCCATTTCCTGCTCTCCCACACCCCATACCCTAGGGTGCCCCAAACAACAGCATTCTCCCCAACATGTCCTGTTCTTTCATACCTGTGTGACTTTGCCCAAGTTCTCTCTTTAATATCCTTGCCCCATTTCTTTGCCTCTGTAAAGCCTTCCTTAACCCCATGATTCTTAAGGAAAAACAAAAATCTGTTTTTAAAATTAAAACTTAAGGTTTTTGTTTTACTTTAATGCTTTCTAGCTGTTTGTATTGTCAGCCATATCTCAAGCCCAGGGCCCCAAGCAGACCTAGGCTATTGTCTTCCATAAGCCTTGTCTTCCAATAACCACACTGAGAAAATGTTAAACATCAGAATGTGCTAATTTAGAGATGACCCTTGAATATTGTTTAAAGCTGATTTAAGCTCCATCAAATGCAAGGCCAGTGCCTCTGGGCGGAAGAAATAATCAATTTTGCCTCCTACAAACTTATTGTAAGTACCTAACACGTACACACAAAAGAAAGGCTCTCCTTTACTAGAAAAGAGCTTTTGGTACATCATGTAATTCTTACTCATTTGAAATCTAATTTGACACACAAATTGCTTTTCCTAACTTTTCATCCATTTTTAGAAACACCATGAAATGAACATTGCTTTTCCATTTATTTCTCTCTGTTGAGAATGTCCTTCCTTTAATAGAACATGAGGAAATTTTTGGATTCACTTCTGATGATTTAGTGGCCCATTTTTCAATATGTAAACTTTGGACCAAATTAAGTGAAAAGTTTAAAGGTCCCTGAGAAATAGTCAGACCTTCTCTTGCATAATTAATATGCCTGCTTATAAGAAAAGAAGAGCCTAAACATCTCTGAAAAAAGTGTTCAATATTTTCTTCTCATTTTTTCTTCCAACATTTTGACAGATAGGAGTAAATAAATACCAAGGGTATACACTTCTCTAGAATGTTCTGACCTCTACATTTTCTCTGTCCTGTCTGCTCAGAATGGGCTTAAGGGAAACAACAAAAAAAATCCTACTTAAAGAACAAAATGACAGGTCTTAGCACTAGAAAGTCAACAATTGGCAGATTCTTTTATTTGTTTATTAAATATTTATTGAGCACCTACTATCAGCCAGATAGGGAGACTGGCACCTCTGTAAGCAGAATCACTTTGGTCAGGGTCCTTGATGTTACTGTTGATCTCTACCTTGGCAAATCTAAAGGTCAGGTCTCTGTTCTCAACTTACTCCTCCTCTCAGTGGATTTCACCCTCTTTCCTTCTCCAGAGACTTTCTCCCCTAGGCTTCTGAAGTACTGCGCTTACCTGGTTTTCCTTCTACCCCCTGACTATGCCTTTGGTGCATCATTTGTTGGCTCCTCTTTCTGCTGAAAGCTAACTGTTGGACCTTTCTTCTTCTCTATCCACATTCTCATCCTAAGTGAGCTCCTCTAGTCCTGTGGCTTAATACCATCTAGATGTTAATGACTCCCAAATCTATATCTCCAGTTCCCTGTTTACCCTGAGCTCTGGACTAGATCATATATCCAACTGTACATATGATATCTCCACTTAGATGTTCAATAGAGATCTCAAACAGAGCTATTCCCCTCAATGTCCCCACATAAAGCCCCTCCTACCCCAGTCTTTCCCATTTAGTAAATTGCATCATTTGCTTGGCCAAGAATCTAAACGTTAGGGATTGCATTCAGCTGCATGTTAACAGAATCCACCTTAACCAGAGAGCAGGGTTTTGTTTGCTTGTTTATTTTCATATAATAAGAGGACCAGAGGCAGGCAGACCAGAGCTGTGCACTGGTCCCCCTAAGCTAACAATGTTCCGGCTCCTTCTATCTTTTTTCTTCACTGTCTTCATGGTCGCAAGATGGCAGCCCCACCTCCAGCCTCACATTCACATGCCAATGGAAAGAAAAGGAAGGAATTAACAAGGTGGAAGGCACAGAGCCTATATGGAAAGAGCAGAACACTCCCAGAAATCCCTAGTAGATTTCTGCTTATCTCTCATTGCCTGGAACTGTTACAAGCTCTACCTCAGATACAAGAGAAGCTGGGAAATATGGCTTTTTAGCTAAGCACATTGCCACCCTGCACAAATCAGGGCTCTGATATATGGAAGAAAGGTAGAATGGACTCAGATAGGCAATAGCAGTACCCGTTCTATCGTCCTGGACTGCTCTCTTTTCCTACACTTGGTTACCAATCCCTCAGCAAGTCCTATCACTCCCACCTCCAAAAGACAGCAAATTCAGCTGCTTCTCTTCTTCTCCACTGCTCAGACCCCGGCCGGAGACACCATCGTCTCTCCCTCAGACCACAGCATTCGGCCTCGTAGCAGGTTGCCCTCTTCCACACTTGCCCTCTCTCTAGCCCTTTGTTCACACAGTGGCTGGGATGAGCACTTAAAATTATAAATATAATCACACCATTCCCTTTCTTAAATTCTCCAAAGCAGGGTTCCCCAACCCGCGGGCCACAGACGGGCACCAGTTCGTGGTCTGCTAGGAACTGGTCCGCACAGCAGGAGGTGGGCAGTGGGCAAGCCAGGGAAGCTTCATCTGCCTCTCCCCATCGCTCGCATTTCCGCCTGAACCATCCCCCACCCGCCCCCACCCGCATCCCGTCTGTCCGTGGAAAACCTGTCTTCCGACGAAACCGGTCCCTGGTGCCAAAAAGGTTGGGGACCCCTGCAAAGGATCTGTCACAGTTTGGGTTTCCTCCAAGCAGACCCTGACACAAGTAGCTTGAGAGATGCAGGACACATGGGTGGGGCTTCACAGCGAGACCAGGAAGGGAAGGCAGCCCAGAGCAGGTGCGAGACCAAGGCCTCCTCCCCCGGGGGCCACAGAAGCTCAGCCCAGGCGAAGCCCTGAGAAATGGCGTTAAGACACTTGCCTCAGAATCACCTGACCCCAGGGACAAGGAGGTATTTCTACACCAGCCCCCAAGGGGTGCTGGCCGCACTCTCTTGGCTTGAGCACCTAGTCCTGGACTTACCCCTCCCCTGAGCTAACTCACTGCAAAAGCCAGCACTTCCTTCCACTTCTCAGCCTTTCTGCTTACAGACCCTCACAGCTTCGTCTTCTCGAAGCAGAATCACAAGAGGGTGCAAGAGCCACTTTATTTCTTTAATAGGATAATTTCAAAGTACAATTTAAGGATGATGAATGTCTGAGAAATTTGCTGAGTTCTAGTCTCATTTGAAAGAGCTAAATTTTTGCGATGCTCTCTCTTTGACAAAAAAAGTATATAACATCTTTACTTGAGATGAATAGATACACACTACTATATATAAAATAGATAAACAGGGCTTCCCTGATGGCGCAGTGGTTGAGAGTCCGCCTGCCGATGCAGGGGACACGGGTTCGTGCCCCGGTCCGGGAAGATCCCACATGCCGCGGAGCGGCTGGGCCCGTGAGCCGTGGCCGCTGAGCTTGTGTGTCCGGAGCCTGTGCTCCACGGCGGGAGAGGCCACAACAGTGAGAGGCCCGCGTACCGCAAAAAAAAAAAAAAAAAAAAAAAAAAAAGATAAACAACAAGGACCTACTGTATAGCACAGGGAGCTATTGGGTTGGGCAGAACGTTCGTTCAGGTTTTTCTGTAGGATGATACGGAAAAACCTGAACGAACTTTTTGGCCAACCCAATGTATTCAATATCATGTAATAAATTATAATGGAAAAAAATCTGAAAAAGAATAGATACTGAATCACTTTGATGTACACCTCAAGCTAACCCAACATTGTAAACCAACTATTCTTCAATTTAAAAAAATATATATAGGAAAATTTCAAGAAGGGCATATAAAATTTGGAATATTTATTTAAAGTCAATATACTAAGGTATGCATCATTTACTAATACTAGCAACTAATTATATGTATATTATAGCTATAAATGGCAATACTATGACTATGGATCTGGAGGGTATAAATGAACAGTCGGTAAATAACTGTGGATATATTTCTGCCTTTAGATTAGCTTACTACTTGTCTTTCATTTCTTCTTCAATTGTTCTACAAAGTAATCATTACAAGCAACGGTCAGGGCTGCCACCCTGACCACGAATTCATTAAAATCCACTTCGTTGTCCTTATTGGCATCCAGGTCCTGCATTATCTTATCAACCAACTCGGGATCCTTTTGACACTAAAAGGAAAAAGAAAATTTCTAACTCCCAGGCTCTGAGGTTCATAATGACAACTGAAATCGTATCTTCCTTTTATCTACATTAAAGTTTGCATTTCCATTTTTAGCATCTAAAGCAATTTCCAAGAGCCTATTTGCAGGGAGGTTTGAACCAGGCACACATTCTAAATGAGTCTGGGCTTCCGCCCCACCCCCCACCATATAATCCTCAGACCTAAACACCAAGAGGAGCAAACAGCAGCATATCAAAGTGAGCTGGACAGGCTGAGGGCCAGGACCTGGGGAGGAAATCAGGGGGACATGAAAAGAAGGAAGCCTCGAAGCCAAAGGGGGATAGTGAGTGGCTCTGCCATTTACCAACAATGGGACTTGGAGCAAATCACTTAACATTTTAAAATGTCCTAATTTATCAAATGAGGAAAAAAATATCTCCCACAAATTTGGGGGCTACTTCAACACGCTTTTATAAGTGCTTAGCACCACGTTGTTAGATTTAGCAAGTAAAAATTCAGGATGTCCAATTAAATGTGGATTTCAGATGAGCAATGAATACTTTTTTAGTATAAGTATGTCCCAAATATTGCATGGGTCATATAATATTTTAGCTGGCAGCCTGTTTTGTGTGTCGCAAAACAAAACAGAGGCACCCAATAAAGGGTAGATCTTATAAGGATGACTCCATTTTATAGGTGGAAAGGAAAGCAAGAAGCCCATTGAGGAGATCAGGGTTCAGAAAGGGTGGGGCGGTGAAGCACCTACCTTTCCTATGATAAGAGGCTGATGAGAAATGTTTCCAAAAGTATAATTCACTTCCTCCAAGAACTCCCCATTGTCCTCTCATTAGCTGCCAACCACTAAATGGTTGGAAATTTAAATTGAATTGATCAGAATCAACTCAATCAAAAACAATTACAAATTTCACTTGAATAAATCAATGTGCCAAGTGTGGCCTACCGAGTTTTTTATCCTAAATGTTATGTAATACAGTAGCCAAAGTGAATTTGAAAAAGAAAAATGTTCTCAGGGACTCTTAAAATTACTGAAAAGGTATTGTATGTTAAAATTTTTTACTTTAAGCTTTTCCCATAGAGGGTGGGGATAAAAGAATGTCATAATTATAATTACTATCGTTTTAACACAGGGTTTGGACAGAATAACATCATGCCAGGCTATTACATGTGCTAAAATCAATTCGAGGCAACTCCAAAAACACAAGAGTGAGCATTTTCTTGAGACCAGGCTCCAAACACTCCATTGTAAGGTTTCACGTGTGGTTTCATTGAACTTTTGGCTGTTTTGAGATGTAAATCTATTCGCTACCCAACTGGTCACTGGCCAGACACACCCTTTCGGTCAATCCCAATCAGCTTGTTCTTGGCTGACAAACTCACCTGGTATTTGTTATTCACTAGAAAATTTGCCATCATATCATAAAGTATCCCAGGCTTCATTTCTGGCCCCAAACATAATATTTATTCACTTATAGACAGCAGGACGGAGCTCCGGGTATAACTTGTGTCACTAGTTATAACTATAACTCCTAGTATAACTAGCTATACCTTTGCTGTACTACGACATTGAATAATTGATAAAAGCCTCAAATATAATTTCCAACACTGGAAACCCTAACCCTAGGCACTACAGAAAAGCGCACATGCCTACAGACACAGAAAACAAAGGTCTCTAGTGTTTGCTTCCCTGTATTTAGAATCTCGATAGGAATTATACAATGTGTGGCAGGACACAGGAATTGGTGGTGTACATGGAGGCTATCCGTGAATGTGCACCACATCCACCCTCTACTGGATGGGGAGAAAAACCAGACTCACCGAGAGGAATTCTGTGAGGTGTCGCTGCAGGAGCATTTTCAGCTCCCCGTTGTTGATCTTGAGCCTGTCCCCCTCCTTGCAGGAGTAGCGTGGAAGATTCTAATCATGGCGTCCATGGCAATCTCCAGCTGGGTGGGCGTGTTGGCAGCAGAAGGGACCACCCCAGGGCAGGCCACCAAAGCCAGGGAAAGAACATTTGTGAAGGATAAGTGGGTGGGGAAACATTAACGCCTTCATTAAAACGGAATATTGCCATCCCCCGGTCAGCCCGCGCCCCAGGTGATGGTTGTTAAACCATGATAATCAATTAACCAAACATTCTGCCCATCTAGAGCAAGCCACAGAGATATTTGTGGGTGAGTTTTTCTCCTGCCTAATCCCCACTCCCCAACGATGGAGCCGGTTCAAAGTGTTTGGAAGTTAGTAATCAGACAACAAATACAGAGTCATGATAAACACAGATTAAAAATAAACAAAAAGAGGAAGGAAATACGTAACTTCATACCTGTTCAGCGAGTGCAGGGCTCTGTCAACAGGTGTTTACAATTAAACTATAAGCCTATATACCCGGGGGTTTCACCCCAGCACATTTGTTCCCAAGAAGATGAAAATTGGCAGTGACAAGAGATTCAAGTGGAAGTAACTCTGAGTCTGTTTTTAATCACGAGAAGGAACAGGTGTGAGCTGCTGCCCCATGGGCCATCAGGGAAGGGCAGGCCCCCCACTGTGTGCCCTGGAAGAGAAGACAAAGAGGGAAAGAGAAGCCTTCAGCTACCCCTCATTACGGAGAGTGTGGGTACAAATGCAGTCAGTTGCTAGGAAGCTGATGACTGGGAAGAACTCTAAAAATAGAGGAGCAGAGAAAAAACCCTGGTTCAAACTTGGAGACTCCTCAGCAAAGCCAACAGCAAGGTCAAGGGAATATGCTCAGAGCAGACTCGTTAAACTAACCCAATGGACAGTGGTGAGTCGTCTAGCTGTTAAAAAAAAAAAAAAGAGGAAGCTCTCCACGTGCCAATTTAAAAAGGAACAAAGCAGCGACCCTGGGGGTGTAGGAAAGAAATAAAGCTAAGAATATATATGTGTATATATACTTTAATTTGTCTAAGGAATCACTGAAAGGTTACCAAAGAAAGTAAAAAAAAAAAAAAGTAGTAGCTATAAGGGCCAAGGTGGAAACAGAGCGGTTGGGAGTAAGATTTCTCACTTACCCCTTTTAAACTGATTTTAACTTATTCAGTTATAGGACTGTATTGCCTAGTCAAAAACTAAAAAAATTGAAATCCATGGAATGAAGCCCTAGAAGCCATGCATGTAGGAATCCACAGCGGGGGGATTTCTAAGTGAGAGAAACTTAACAAAAAATAAGTCACTGGAAAAACCAAGGCCAGAAACTGGCCGCTGTGCTTTAAATGCTGGCTGTGCTCTCAGGGCTGCACTTTAATTATATGGAAAGCAAACCTTCGTATTTCCTTTCCACAAGCCTGTTGGGATGTGTCCTCGACCAGCCCGCCTCCTCCATCTTACCACGAGGCAGCCTACTGGACCCTCCGGAGAGGTCCCCAGGGATGTTCTCAGCTTATACCTAAAGCCCAATTCTCAAAAATATTTTTAAATTGGTTTTTTTATGATTAAAGGAGTATAATGTGCATGGTAAAATAATATTTTAAATACTCAAGAGTATGAACTAAAAGTAAAATTCTCTCTCCACCATTCCCCACCCTCGTCCTTCTAGGTTAACATTTTCCTGTGTGAGAAGCAGGTCACGGTGGTAGAAAGTACGGACTGCCTGGCTCCAGCTCTCACCTCTGCCCCCGTGTGATCCTGGGCTAGTCACTCACATTCTGTGTCTTCGTTTCCCAAACTGTATCAAAGGGATCACAGTAGTAGCTTACCCAACAGAAAAGATTAAATGAGTTAAAATATGTGCCAGGAACACACTGAGTGCTTTGTATGTATCAGCTATTATTATCCTTACAGAAAAAAAAAGATATGTTTATCATTTATATAATTATATATAACATTACATATATATATATATATCCTTAAATATATATATCCATAACAGCATCAACATGTGTGCACCTAGTTTTTTTAACTTCATATGAATCTTACTGTATCAGCGTATAGATCTACCCCATTCTTCACTGAAGTTGCCTATTATTCCACTGGATGCATGTCCCTAGGTATAGTCACGAAATATTTGTCAGGCACTGATGTTATGCCAGGTCCTGTGTAAATACAGGAGAAGAACCTTGCCATAGCAAATCTCATTGCTATTTGTATTGGGGCTGTGTTAAGTATAGCGAATGCAGGTAATGCGGACGTCTTTTTTATGTTGGGTCTTCCCTCCAAGAACACCCCTATAGCTTTGTGACCACGCTTTCCTGAGTCTCCCATTTCTGGATGCACTTTCTTCAACTCCTAAACTCTGGTGATTTCAGCTACTCCTATGATTTCAATCACTCCCCAGACCATATCTTTTGGCCCAGAGTTCTCTATTAAGCTCCAAAACCACTATCCAACCACCTGCTGGACCCCATTCCTACCAGAGTGTCCCACAAGCTTCTCAAACTTGGTTAGGACCAAAGCAAAACCCATGCCCTCTCCACACCCACACCTGCTCCTCCTGCTGTATTGACCAGCTCTGTCATCCAGCTGCTCCCATCACCCGGCATCTGGCACTATTTTTAAATATCAGTTGAACTTATCCATTTCTCTCCATTCTTCACCACCTTCAGGACTTGGTAATTTTGGGCTCTATTACTGTGGAAGCTTCCTTACTGCTCTCTCTACTCACTATTCTCCTCCATTCTGAGCTCCATTTTGCTGTCAGAGTAGTTTATCTAAAACACAAATCAATACCCACACTCCTGGGCATTCAAAGGTCTGACCTGCCTACAAACTGACCAAAATGTTGTACTCTCTCATTCTTCCCTGCCTTGGCTCTTCTGGGCCCACTGCCTGGAATGCTAATTCTGTCTATTACTTAAGGCTCAGTTCAAATATCTCCTCTTGGAAGTTTTCCTGCAAGCTTCCCCACTCCCCAACCTTCACCCTGATAGGTGCCCACCTCTGTTCTCACTTGTCCCCCAGAGCATCTCTTTTTCTTTTTTATCATTGCACTTATCACACATTCCTATAATCACTTTTTTTTTTTTTGTCTGCCCACATACTCCCCACTCTCTAGACTTTGAATGGGTCCCCGGATGGCAGAATTGATATCTCGTTCATCCTTGCACTCCACAGCATTTAGCACAGGGTCAACCATATGATGGAAATGCTGATGGATGGATTAATGACCAAATGCCTCAGAGAGGGAAACTAAGCTCTCCAGAGAGTTGAGCCTTGTCTGGTTTAACTGTCCAAAGAATTATTTGATTGCCGTTATTCCACACACAAAATTTGCTTCATGGAAGAAAAGGAGACAGACAACAGTAATTTAAAAGAATAGAAAGAGCGTGAATTTGGAACTATTTTCAGATTAAGCTGCTGAAGTTATAAATGCACTAAAATGGGTAAGTCTTACAGAGTATGTGGGTCCCAGCAGTATTATATTTAAATCATGTTCAACGACAAATTGACTTCTTGGAAAATTCAGTTGGCAGGCAAAACTCTTAATAGATATTTAAAAGCTGTAATGCTGTAATCTGATTCGAGAGATGAGAATATGGCCTCTGTGTGCTTTGCTCTGGGAATTTAAAAGCAAGGTGGTTTCTGCTTGGCTTTAGCGGAGCTAGATGTTTCCTTTGGTATATGCTGCCCCTTGGTGTCAGGCTGCAGGACTGCATCTGGAAGCCCTCTAATTCCCAGAGTGTGCTTGATACTGTAAATCGAGCATGGCCCTTCTTCAGGAACTTGTCTGTGTTGTAAGCCAGCCCCAGCCTCTGCCCTCCAGGAGACTTTCAGAAACAAAGATAATGTCAGAAGTCTCAACAGGACCCTGTCAGGCCAGTGACACAAATTTACAGGTGACAGGAAATCCCAGGTGGGCAGGGGAGACATACCTGTTCATAGCCCAGAGGGGTCCTCCAGCAGCACCTTACTTGCTCTATGAGTCATTAATTACAGTTTTACTTTTCAGTTTCTGGTGTGTGTCATAACCCTTAGGACTAAAAGCTATAACTTCACATCCAAGATAGCATGCAAAGAATGAGAGAAATGGAAATATCAGATATGGGAGAGTTTAAAAGTAAGGACTATTGCAGAGGAAAAAAAGCTATTGAAAATCCACAAGTGGGAGGCAAAAAGAGCAGAGCTGCTGGAAAGTGGGGCTTTGGCCATGGAGCCCGAAAAAAAGGAAATATGTGAAAAATAAGCCATCAATATTACCTGGGATACAACTGACACCCTAAAGGTGCTTGAGCCTGCCACAGATTCCTAGGAGGGTCTGCCTCTGAGGCCAGGCCAGAGTCATACAGGAGGCTAAGCTGTCTCCTTCCAAAGTTTCCAGTTTTGTCTTTTTAAGTAACCTAGTTCAAATGTTCTGTCACTTTCATAACAATGACATGGGTGAGTCTAAAATAATTATATGGGGTAAGAGGGAGAGATTACAAAAGGGCAGGAAGAATCTTTTGGGCATGATGAATATGTTCAATATCTTGACTGTGGTGATGGTTTTACAGGTATATACATGTCAGAACTTAAGGTTTGCATTTCAAATACATGCAGTTTATTGTATGTCAATTATAACTCAATAAAGCACTTCAAAAAAAGAAAGAAAAAACTTTCCCAGAATCACATGAATAGATTATAGCAAACTGAGATTCAAATCCATGTTTGTCTGACAAAAAGATTAAACCATGCAGCCATTTAAAAGTAGAATTATAAAGACTACAGAAATGCAAAAGAAAAAAAAAGACTACAGGGATGCAAAAAAAAATTTTTAGCAAAACAAGTGAAAGTAGTAAAATAAAAATCATATGTATGCTACAATGGAAAATTTGTGTACATATAGAAAGAAGGAAAATGAAAATCGTTTTAATAGTTATTTAATAGAATTATGGATGATTTTAAAATTCTTTCTCAGTAGATGCAGGAAAAGCATTTGAAATTCAACATCCATTCATGATAAAAACTGTTACCAAAGTGGGTATAAAGGGACCATACCTCAACATAATAAAAACTATTTATGACAAACACACAGCCAACATAATACTCAATGGTGAAAAGCTGAAAGCCTCCCCCCTAAAATATGGAACAAGCCAAGGATGCCCACTCTCACCACTTCTATTCAGCATAGTATTGGAAGTGCTAGCCACAACAATCAGACAAGAAAAAGAAATAAAACGTATCTGAATTGGAAGGGAAGAGGTAAAATTGTCATTATATACAGGTGACATGATACTATATATAGAAAACCCTAAAGACTCCACACAAAAACTACTAGAACTGATAAATGAATTAAGCAGGGTAGCAGGATATAAGAGTATATACAGAAATCAGTTGCATTTCTTTACACTAACAATGAAATATCAGAAAGGGAAAGTAAAAATCAATCCCTTTAAAAATCACATCAAAAAATAATTAAATAAAATACTTAGGAATAAACATGAACAAGGAGGTGAAAGACACATGCTGAGAATTATAAAACATTAATATAGGAAATTGAAGATGATTCAAAGAAATGGAAAGATATCCCATGCTCCTGGGTTGGAAGATTATTGTTAAAATGGCCATACTACCCAAAGCAACCTACAGATTCAATGCAATCCCTATCAAATTACCATGGCATTTTTCATAGAACTAGAACAAATAAGCCTAAAATGACTTATATGGAACCATAAAAGACCCAGAATTGCCAAAGTAATCCTGAGGAAAAGAACAAAGCAGGAAGCATAACCCTCCCAGACTTCAGACAATACTACAAAGCTACAGTAATCAAAAGAGCATGGTATGGCTTCTCTGGTGGCACAGTGGTTGAGAGTCTGCCTGCCGATGCAGGGGACATGGGTTCGTGCCCCAGTCCGGGAGGATCCCACATGCCACGGAGTGGCTGGACCCGTGAGCCGTGGCCGCTGAGCCTGCGCGTCCAGAGCCTGTGCTCCGCAATGGGAGAGGCCACAGTGGTGACAGGCCCACGTACCGCAAAAGAAAAACCAAAAAAAAAAACAAAACAGCATGGTATTGGCACAAAAACAAGACATATGGATCAACGGAACAGAACAGAGAGCCCAGAAATAAACCCACACACCTATGGTCAATTATTCTTTGACAAAAGAGGCAAGAATATACAATGGAGAAAAACAGTCTCAGCAAGTGGTGTTGGGAAAGCTGGACAGCTGCATGTAAATCAATGAAGTTAGAACACACCCTCACTTCATACACAAAATAAACTCAAAATGGCTTAAAATATAAGACATGACACCATAAAACTCCTAGAAGAGATCTTAGGCAAAACATTCTCTGACATAAATCATACCAATGTTTTCCTAGGTCAGTCTCCCAAGGCAATAGAAATAAGAGCAAAAACAAACAAATGGGACCTAATCAAACCTATAAGCTATTGCACAGCAAAGGAAGCCATAAACAAAACGAGAAGACAACCTACAGACTGGAGAAAGTGTTTGCAAATGATGTGACTGACAAGGGCTTTATCTGCAAAATACAGTAAGTCCCCTACATACAAACCTTCAAGTTGCAAACTTTCAAAGATGTGAACATGCGTTCACATGTCCAATCACGTAAGTTAGTTCACGTGTCTGGCGTACATAGGCATGTGTGTGCACCCTCTACGAGTGGTTGTGCTTTTGTGTACTTTACTGTATAGTATTGTATAGAGTACAGTAGTACAGCATCTTTATTTCAAGCCCCAGATGTCTGGAGCAAGCGTAAAAGCAGCAGCGATGTAGCTGGTACTGCTAAGAAGCACCAAGTGATAATGATGGAAACAAAAGTGAAAATAATTGAGAGAGTAGAGTGACAAGAGGAAGAAGAAGTAACTGAAGAACTGAAGAGATTCACGATACAGGAAACGGCAAGGGATTTTCTTTACTTGAGGAGGCACTGTTAGTTTCTGAGGCACAGAACCCGAATATAGAATGTATATGAAGACTGCAGCAGCCATTCAGAATGCAGTCCAGTGCTATCATGTCATCTATGATGAGAAAAAAAGAGCTACTGCCCAGACATCACTGGATCGTTTTTTTCAAGAGGGTAGATAGAATTGAATCCAGCAAGGAACCAGAACCTGTGCCATCAACATCAGGCGTGAATGAAATTGAAGCTTGCCCTCCTTCTCCTATTGCTTACCATACTTTGGCTCTACCATCTCCCACCTCCTCTCCCTCCTCCAGTCAGTAACTCATCTTGCCTGTTCACTTGATGCCAGCCCCTGTATGCCAGCTGCTGTCCTGTACTACTGTACTTTTCAAGGTACTGTGCTGTAAGATTAAAAATGTTTTCTTGGGCTCCCCTGGTGGCGCAGTGGTTGAGAGTCCACCTGCCGATGCAGGGGACACGGGTTCGTGCCCTGGTCCGGGAAGATCCGACATGCCGTGGAGCGGCTAGGCCCGTGAGCCATGGCCGCTGAGCCTGCGCGTCTGGAGCCTGTGCTCTGCAACGGGAGAGGCCACAACAGTGAGAGGCCCACGTACCACAAAAAAAAAAAAAAAAAAAATTATATATATATATATATATAAATGTTTCCTTTATTTTTTGTGTTTGTTATTTGTGTGAAAAGTATTATAAACTTATTACCGTACAGTATTATATAGCTGATTGTGTTAGTTGGGTACCTAGACTAACTTTGTTGGACTTAATGAACAAATTGGACTTACGAATGTGCTCTCAAAACAGAACTCATTTGTGTGTAGGGGTCTTACTGTATACAAGCAGCTCATACAACTCAATAACAAAAAAACACAAACAACCCAATCAAAAAATGGGCAGAAGACCTAAACAGACATTTCTCCAGATGGCCAATAGGCACATGAAAAGATGCTCAACATCGCCAATTATTAGAGAAATGCAAATCAAAACTGCAATGACGTACCACTTCACACCAGTCAGAATGGCCAGTCATTAAAAAGTCCACAAACAATAAATACTGGAGAGGATATGGAGAAAAGGGAACCCTTCTACACTGTTGGTGTGAATGTAAATTGGCGCAGCCACTATAGAGAACAATATGGAGGTTCCTCAAAAACTAAAAATAAAGTTGCCATATGACACAGCAATCCCACTCTTGGGCATATATACGGACAAAACTACAATTCAAAGAGATACATGCACCCCTATGTTCATAGCAGCACTATTTACAATAGCCAAGACATGGAAACAACCTAAATGTCCATCAACAGATGAATGGATAAAGAAGATAAGGTACATATATAAAATGGAATATTACTCAGCCATTAAAAAGACTGAAATAATGCCATTTGCAGCAACATGGATGGACTTGGAGATTATCATACTAAGGGAAGTAAGTCAGACAAAGAAAGACAAATATCATATGGTATTGCTTATATGTGGAATCTAAAAAAAAAATGATACAAATGAACTTATTTACAAAACAGAAACAGACTCACAGACTTAGAGAATGAACTTATGATTACCAGGGGGAAGGGTGGGGAGGAGGGATAGATTGGGAATTTGGGATTGACATGTACACACTGCTATATTTAAAATAGATAACCAACAAGGACCTACTGTATAGCACAGGGAATGCTGCTCAATATTCTGTAATAACCTAAATGGGAAAAGAATTTGAAAAAGAATAGATACATGTATATGTATAACTGAATCACTTTGCTGTACACCTGAAACTAACACAACATTGTTAATCAACTATGCTCCAATATAAAATAAAAAATATTTTTAAAGATGTGGTATAGGGCTTCCCTGGTGGTACAGTGGTTGAGAGTCTGCCTGCCAATGCAGGGGACATGGGTTCGTGCCCCGGTCCGGGAAGATCCCACATGCCGTGGAGTGGCTGGGCCCGTGAGCCATGGCCGCTGAGCCTGCGCATCCGGAGCCTGTGCTCCACAACAGGAGAGGCCACAGCAGTGAGAGGCCCGCGTACCGCAAAAAAAAAAAAGATGTGGTATATATACACAATGGAATACTACTCAGCCATAAAAAGAATGAAATAATGCCATTTGCAGCAACATGGATGGACCTAGAGATTATCATATTAAGTGAAGTAAGTCAGAAAGAGAAAGACAAATATGATATGATATCACTTATATGTAGAATCTAAAATATGATACAAATGAACTTATCTACAAAACAGAAACAGACTCACAGACATAGAGAACAGAATTGTGGTTGCCAAAGGAGAGGGGGGCTGGGGGAGGGATGGACTGGGAGTTTGGGATTAGCAGATGCAAACTATTATATATAGGATGGATAAACAATAAGGTCCTCCTATATAGCACAGGGAAATATATTCAATATTCTGTAATAAACCATAATAGAAAAGAATATGAAAATATATATATATATGTATAACTGAATCACTTTGCTGTACAGCAGAAACTAACACAGCATTATAAATCAACTATACTTCAATAAAACAAATTTTTAAAAACTTTTAATGTTGCTGTTAAATTGCTTTTTCAATTAAAACATCAATTGTAATTATACATTGTCTTAAATTATAATCTATCTTCATATTAGGCAAGTCTTTATTTTATTTCATTTTATTTTAATATTTTTTATTTATTTATTTTGACTACTGCAGGTGTTAGTTGTGGCATTCAGGATATCTTTTTTTAGCTGTGGCATGAGAACTCGTAGTTGCAGCATGCATGCGGGATCTAGTTTCCCCACCAGGGATCAAACCTGGGCCCCCTGCATTGGGAGCATGGAGTCTTACCCACTTGACCACCAGGGAAGTCCCTAGGCAAGTCTTTAAAGTGTTGAATTGTAAAATTAGCATATAAAATTCTAGATTCAAAATTATCATGTTATGCATAAGAAAAGATAAAGGAAATATGCAAAAATGTTAACAGGTTTTTTTTAAGGTTTTTTTTTTTCTTTCTGCTTGTGTTATTCTTGGTTTTGGTCATTCTAAATCTTTAGTAATAGCCATACTTTACTTTCATAACAAAAAAATGAAGCGTTCTAAAAATCATAGAGTTGACAAAGCATTTGAACCACCCAAATACTGACTTGGCTATAATAGTCACAGACTTTCCTAAGGCACTTTCCAGCTTATAAAGCCCTTTTCACACACACAATTAGGTAGCAAGTATTTACCCAGTGCCGGATAGAGTCTGTAAGAGATTATATAATTCAAGACAAATACTCAAAATATTACTGAAAAATACATTACAGATTATTAAATACTAAACCAAACCTAAACATGACCTAACTGGGCCTCCTTCTGCACTGGAGGGATATGACAACCTTGGGCAAAATGGCTCTGAAGCTCCTTTTCCTTTTAAAACAATTTTTATTCCAAAATTAGTTTAAGGTTCAACAGTGAGTGTGAATGGGCTGTTGTGGGATTCCCATCCTTCACAAGGTGACAATAAGGTGAGAGCAGAAGTCCCTGGGGTCACTTCAAAGAGAGCCACACTTCCTCTCCTCACCCTCGCTATCCAGAAAAACAGGTTTAGATACTTGGTCACACATTCCCACCAGGAAAAGTCAGATGTCTTGCCCCAACAATTACAGAAAGGAGAATTTCCGTTCTCTCTCCCTTAAATGATGTCCTTACACCCCTGAGTTCTCCGCTGAAATAAAGGCATTTATCTTGCCTTTTACCCACAGACTAAAGCTGAGCATCAAAAAGAAGAGGAATTCTAAAGGCAAGAGTTTGAATGTTCATTTCCTTTTCACAAGTCAAACATCTATTTTCCTGGCTGAAACGAGAAGATTTCTGCTATTTGCTCAAAAGAATCCAGTGGGTGGGAGGTAGGTGATATGGTGAAGTGGGTAGAAAAGACATTAAACCAGATTGGCCATGAGTCAGGGAACTGTTGAAGGTGAGTGCTGGGTACATGGAAGTTCTTTAGAGTATTCTACTTTCCTATTTTCTACACGCTTGAAAATTTCCTTAATAAAAAGGGCACACACACACACACACACACACACACACACACACAATCCCCATCCCTGTCAGCATGAGAAAAAGTTTAACCAAACTGGAATTATCTCACCAAGGAAAAGAAGTAACTTAATGGCATTGAGTATATGGAGGAATTTTGTTAGAGAAGAAGCTGCCACTTGCTTTTTGTCACTGATGCAATCAACTGAAGAAGAGTAACTTAAACGATATTAAAAGAATATTAAAAAAAAAAAACCTAACATGAAGGCTGTTAAACACTGAGATAAATTACAGGAGAAGATAGCTAAGGAAATTCTTTCACTGAAAATAGAATGTGAAACTGAGTTATTTATACTGATGGCGAAGAAGAAGAACATGAATGCTTGTTGGTTGCCCAAATTTATTCTTGGGCCAAACAAGGCAGTCTGAACCTTAGGCAGTCATGATGACTATATTGAAAGCAAGCAGGTAGAATGTGTCTGGGCAAGTGGCATGCATCCATGCCACAGGCCTGAACCTTAGCTCATGTTTATTGTCAGGACTAGCTATTAACAAGTCCAACAACTACACTTCCCTTGTCAGATAAAACCATATCCATTCTCTGCAGAGTTTCAGTGCTAGCCAGCCTTCAAGGATCCTTGTCTCCTGGTACACACCTTTGTGTGGGCTCTCCCCACACTGAATGGAGCAGACCTGTGTTACCAGTAGGATATTGTGTGTGACTGACAAGGCTAGGGCATAAAAGACACCATGGCTTCCACTTTACTTGCTCTTGGATCATGGGCTCTGGGGGAAGTCAGCTGCCATGTTGTGAGGATACCCAAGAAGCCCTATGGAGAGACCCATGTGGCAAAGAACTGACCAAGAGCCAGGACTAACCTGTCAGACATGTGATGAGCCGCCTTAGAAGTGGGCCATCCACACCATCACCCTATTACCAAAACCAGACAAAGATGCCACAAAGAAAGAAAACTACAGGCCAATATCACTGATGAACATAGATGCAAAAATCCTCAACAAAATACGAGCAAAGAGAATCCAACAGCACATTAAAAGGATCATACACCATGATCAAGTGGGATTTATCCCAGGAATGCAAGGATTCTTCAATATATGCAAATCAATCAATGTGATACACCATATTAACAAATTGAAGGAGAAAAACCATATGATCATCTCAATAGATGCAGAAAAAGCTTTCAACAAAATTCAACACACATTTATGATTAAAAAAAAACCCTCCAGAAAGTAGGTATAGAGGGAACCTACCTCAACATAATAAAGGCCATATGTGACAAACCCACAGCCAACATTGTTCTCAATGGTATAAAGCTGAAACCATTTCCATTAAGATCAGGAACAAGACAAGGTTGCCCACTCTCACCACTATTATTCAACATAGTTTTGGAAGTTTTAGCCACAGCAATCAGAGAAGAAAAAGAAAAAAACGGAATCCAAGTCAGAAAAGAAGAAGTAAAGCTGTCACTGTTTGCAGATGACATGATACTATACATAAAGAATCTTGAAGATGCTACCAAAAAACTACTATAGCTAATCAATGAATTTGGTAGAATAGCAGGATACAAAATTAATGCACAGAAATCTCTTGCATCCCTATACACTAATGATAAAAATCTGAAAGAGAAACTAAGGAAACACTCCCATTTACCATTGCAACAAAAAGAATAAAATACCTAGGAATAAGCCCACCTAAGGAGACAAAAGACCTGTATGCAGAAAACTATAAGACACTGATGAAAGAAATTAAAGATGATACAAACAGATGGAGAGGTATACCATGTTCTTGGATTGGAAGAATCCACATTGTGAAAATGACTCTACTACCCAAAGCAATCTACAGATTCAATGCAATGCCTATCAAACTACCTATGGCATTTTTCACAGAACTAGAACAAAAAATTTCACAATTTGTACGGAAACACAAAAGACCCCGAATAGCCAAAGCAATCGTGAGAAAGAAAAACTGAGCTGGAAGAATCAGGCTCCCTGACTTCAGACTATACTACAAAGCTACAGTAATCAAGACAGTACTGGCACAAAAACAGAAATATAGAACAATGGAACAGGATAGAAAGCCCAGAGATAAACTCATGCACATAAGGTCACCTTATTTTTGATAAAGGAGGAAAGAATATACAATGGAGAAGACAGCCTCTTCAATAAGTGGTGCTGGGAAAACTGGACAGCTACATGTAAAAGAATGAAACTAGAACACTCCCTAACACCATACACAAAAATAAACTCAAAATGTATTAAGGACCTAAATGTAAGGCCAGACACTATAAAACTCTTAGTAGAAAACACAGGCAGAACAATCTATGACATAAATCACAGCAAGAACCTTTTTGACCCACCTCCTAGAGAAATGGAAATAAAAACAAAAATAAACAAATGGGACCTAATGAAACTTCAAAGTTTTTGCACAGCAAAGGAAACCATACACAACACAAAAAGACAACCCTCAGAATGCGAGAAAATATTTGCCAATGAAGCAACAGACAAAGGATTAATCTCCAAAATATACAAGCAGCTCATGCAGCTCAATATCAAAAAAAAAAAAACCCAATCCGAAAATGGGCAGAAGACTTAAATAGACATTTCTCCAAAGAAGACATACAGATTGCCAACAAACACATGAAAGGATGCTCAACATCACTAATCATTAGAGAAATGCAAATCAAAACTACAATGAGGTATCACCTCACACCGGTCAGAATGGCCATCATCAAAAAATCTAGAAACAATAAATGCTGGACAGGGTGTAGAGAAAAAGGAACCCTCTTGCACTGTTGGTGGGAATGTAAATTGATAGAGCCACTATGGAGAACAGTATGGAGGTTCCTTAAAAAACTTAAAATAGAACTCCCATATGACCCAGCAATCCCACTACTGGGCATATACCCTGAGAAAACCATAATTCAAAGAGTCATGCACCACAGTGTTCATTGCAGCTCTATTTATAGTAGCCAGGACATGGAAGCAACCTAAGTGTCCATCAGCAGATGAATGGATAAAGAAGATGTGACACATATATTACGCAGCCATAAAAAGAAACGAAATTGAGTTACTTGTAGTGAGTTGGATGGACCTAGAGTCTGTCATACAGAGTGAAGTAAGTCAGAGAGAGAAAAACAAATATCACATATTAACGCATGTATGTGGAACCTAGAAAAATGGTACAGATGAGCGGGTTTGCAGGGCAGAAGTTGAGACACAGATGTAGAGAACAAACGTATGGACACCAAGGGGGGAAAACCGCGGGGGGGTGGGGATGGTGGTGTGCTGAATTGGGCGACTGGGACTGACATGTCTACACTGATGTGCATAAAATTGATGACTAATAAGAACCTGCTGTATAAAAAAACAAAAAGAAAAAAAACCCCAAAAACTAATTAAAAAAATAAAGAACGGTGACTGCTCCTTAGATCCAAATAATTGTTGCCACATTAGACTATGGCTCAGAGCTCCCAGAACTTCCAATATGTTTAGACAAAGCCAGAAATCCTAATTTTGGGGAACTCCTGGATTTTAAGACTACACTCCAAAAAATCAAAAATCAAAAAGCCCAACCAAAAATAAACAGGGAAACATTAGACTGCAGGCCAGCACAAACAGTAGAGGTCAGCTGAATCCAGTCAGCTTGTGACTGCTGCTTTCTGCTGTGTGTTCTGTATCAACCTCCCTCCTTCCTCAGTTTTACATTCTACTCTTGTTTTTCTTTCACTTCTACTTAATTTATCATATTTGCCTCTACTTTATGTATCCTTATATATCACTTTAAATTCTACCTGGGGACAGAGCAGAGTATAAATAAACTGACTACAGGACATCTCCCCTTAGACAGCACATAGGCATCTCAAATGCCTTAGTCACACCAGATTGAATTGAACATTTTCACTCCCTTACCCCCTCATTCCTCCTCTGGAGGATCCAGACGGCCCCTCCTTTGTTTACTGTCTCAATCAGTAGCAACACCCCCATTCACCTGATAGCATGAGCCAGAAACCTGAGTGTCATGCTGTTTCTGGTCCCTCCTCCTCTCATTCATTCATTGTTAGGCTTTACCTCCTGAGTCCCCCATCCCCTCCTCTCCAACCCTAGCACGGAGATTCAGGCCCTTGCCATTTCTGGCCTGAATTACTGTAAGAGACCAGACTCACCTCCTGCACCCACTTTGCCTTTCTTCAAACTCAGCCTCCACCAGCTGCTGGGAGGCACACCTGACCGTCTCCCTACCTTAACCTCATGGAGGGTCCCCACAATTTCCAGGTTAAGCCTAAGCTCTGTGAGGTACTCCTACCCATCTCACCTGCCCATCTGCCCCACACATAACACGCTGCTCCTGGGATGCTCAGTTACCCAGCTCAGGCATTAGTCCTCCAAGGAAGCCTCCCTGACACCCCTCAGCTCCCTTGAATGTTGAAGCCCTCCTAGTGTTCCCATATCACCCCATGCTTTCCACTGTCCCTGCACAGGAACTGGATTAAAGGAAAATAATAGTAATATTAGTCAGCACATACTCTGGCCAAGTACCATTCTAGACAGTTTAAATGTATTCATTCATTTCATCCTCAGAAATCATATGAAGAATCACTAGCCCTGTCTTACAGCTCATTAAGCTGAAGCACTGAGAAATCAGTAATTTTCCCAAAGTCACTGTTGGTGAAGTGAGGATTTGAACCCAGTTCATCTGGCTCCAGAGTACTTGCTCTTCACCACTGGGGGGCGCTGGTAGGGGGGTCTATCTCAAGCAGTTTCGTGGGAAACTCAGAGCCTTGCATTCTTTTCACTCAGAGATTTATGGGCTCTAAGTCATAAATTACAGCTCTGCCTGCTTTCCCTCCTGATAACAAACAACATACCTGCCACACCCTGAATCTGGACTCCACAGCCACAAAGACTTCCTGAGACCTGGGTGATTCCCAGTCAGGGCTCCAGAATTAGCTCTCTGGAGGAAGCTTGTCATCTCCACCCCCTGAAATCAAGATAAGAGCATTCTCCTTACCTCATCTCCCCAGAAGGCAGCTTTAAGGTTAAAAAAAAGAAAGAAAGAAAGAAAAAAGTGGAAGATTCTGGTTTCTAACTCTAAAGGTTGAAGTTCGAGGAAGGAGAGCTCTGGGCCATAAGGCAGGGGTTGGGTAGGACAAAAAAAAAGGTCAGAGGGTAGTTACCATAGGGCTTCCTGTGTAAAAGGTGTCCTGGTTACCTTGGCCACAAGGAGAAAGAGAGAGAGAGAGAGAGAGAGAGAGAAAGAAACACGAGGGAGGGGCTGATAGTGGCTCAGAGCCCTGGGCTTCTGATGGGCCCCTTGCCCTGCACAGTTAGTTTCCTTCTGGCTCCTGTGACCATCCTGGCCTCCTGCTTCACTCCCACCTCACCTCGAGACACTCAGGTGTCATATTCCTGTCCAAGCTGAAAGATCCAGAAGAACCTTCAAGTTGTGGCTTGGCCTCCCTAGATCTGCTCAGGAGATTTTATTTAATTTTGCTCATGCCTTCCCAGATGTCAGTTGAATACCACTCCCAAAAAGACGCAGAAGCCATTCATGCTTCTCCTTAGACCAGCCAGCGCAGGGCATCCTGGACCATCAGCCCTGGGCCTAAGATCGCTCTTGGCCTAGAGAATCACCACTTGAAAGAAAAGAGAGGGGCAGACACAGGTCGGAAAGGGTCCAACACACACAAGAGTATCTTGAAAGAAAAAACTCCATGATAGGCTCTGGAGACTGAAACATCTCTCTTTCTAAAATAACTATTCCTGCCCACCTGAAAAAAGAAAATTAAAAGCTCCAAACTGTAGATTTAAAGAATGATGGACATTCTGGGGAGGCCAGAATGAATGTGTGGGAGCAGAAGGCACATGTGGAACGTCCACACTGTCAGTTAAGGATGGGTCCTGTCAGAGTGGAATTCCCAGGCACAGCCAGCCAGGTGTGGACAGTGGCCTGGGGCCTGCTCTTCCCTGTCCTTAGGAGCACATTAAGATCCCTACATAGGGGCTTCCCTGGTGGCACAGTGGTTGGGAGTCCGCCTGCCGATGCAGGGGACACGGGTTTGTGCTCCGGTCCAGGAGGATCCCACATGCCGCGGAGTGGCTGGGCCCGTGAGCCATGGCCACTGAGCCTGCACGTCCGGAGCCTGTGCTCCACAACGGGAGAGGCCACAACAGTGAGAGGCCCGCGTACATCAAAAAAAAAAAAAAGATCCTTACATAGAAGAGCAAAGTGATAAGGAGTTTAGTATTCCTAGTTGCTTCCCATAAAGTGCAAAATGAACGGATATATAATCAGAGTTCTTGGGTCAAAAGAGCCTTTTCTCTCCCACGGTAGGCTTTTTAAATTGCCAATGGAGTGCAGTTAGCAAAATCCAGACTGTGGGAAAATCTCCCAACAAATAACCTGTTTTTTCTTCAACAAATAAATTGCAAGAAGGAAAAAAAAAAAAAAGATAAATTAAGAGGCTTAAAAGACATTAATCAATTGCAATGTGTGACCTTTATTTGGATTCTAGGGGGTTTTTTTTTAACTAAAAAAAAAAAAAACGGGCTTCCCTGGTGGCGCAGTGGTTGAGAATCAGCCTGCCAATGCAGGGGACACAGGTTCGAGCCCTGGTCTGGGAGGATCCCACATGCTGCAGAGCAACTAAGCCCGTGAGCCACAACTACTGAGCCTGCGCGTCTGGAGCCTGTGCTCCACAACAAGAGAGACCGCGATAGTGAGAGGCCCGCGCAACGCGATGAAGAGTGGCCCCCCGCTTGCCACAACTAGAGAAGGCCCTCGCACAGAAATGAAGACGCAACACAGCAAGAATAAATTAATTAATTAATAAACTCCTACTCCCAACATCTTCTTTAAAAAAAAACAAAAACGCATATGCCCTTTAAAAAAAAAAAACAAAAAAACCCAGTATGACATTTGAGACAAGTAGAAATTTGAACACTGACAGGATATTTGATATTAAAGAATTGCTTATTTTTAAGGTATGATTTTTAAACTCCTTTTCTTTTAGAATCACTGAAACATTTACAAGTGAAATAATATGATTTCTGAGACTTGCTTCAGAATAAACGGGGTGGTGCTGAAAGGGGCAGAATTGAAGGGTTGATGGTTGTTGGGACTGAGTGATGGGTACGTGGACCTAGAGCTTCCTTATACAATTCAGTCATCTTCTGTGTGGGTACAAAATTCTCCATAATTATTAAATTTTTAAGAAGTAAAGAAAAAAAAAGGATTCTAGTTTTAATTAACAGAAACTATCATTGGAATAAATATTATCATTTCCCTCCTTGCCCTGCAATTCTTTTTAAACCATAAATTCATAATGGTCTTTAAAACCATAAACCATAAATGATAAATCAGCTATATTTTAAACAAAACCTCCCATCTACAAAAATCTTTAGTTGGAGGGAAAATTTGTCTGTCACCAATAAGAACTAGATACAGTCCCCTCCAAGTGCCCAGGTAGCTTCTGAAAGAGCTCTGAACACAAGATCTTGGCTAAACTACTCTGTCGGGGGATTAGGTAATTAAGTCTAGCCAGTGCTACATAGAAGCTCTAATTAAACTCTTTTATGCACTGAAGTCACGCACCCCAGGCTACATGCTGAAGCTGGAGTAAGGTACTCAGATGACAGCCAAGACCTGGTGATGCTGAGGATTAATCCCTCACCTGCAGGTGAGCTGGCCAGGGCCCAGACTCCAAGCTATTAGGCATCAGGCGGATGGGCTGCAGCCATGCCCTCCTATTCTCTGTGAAAGAATGATAGAGGACTTTCTAGAACAAAGGAGGTCCCAAATGGAACAGGAGTTTTCTGCAACCCACCCAAAAGAATACTTTAGGTTTCATCTCAGAGACAATACAAAGAGAAATGGGACCAAATTTCCCCAAAGCTAGCACCTTTCAAGTGGCACTGCTTTAGTGGTGAAGATTGGCAGGAAAAGAATATGCCCAAAGTAAATAAAGGAGGAAAGACACAGTTTCATTTCTCCCAAGGTGCTCATAGCTCTGCATGACGATTACACTCAAAATTTGTGAAGTTTAGATAGGCAAGTATTTAAGACTGTGAAAACTCTGTGTTTACAACAGTGTGAGGCAAAGACATTCACACACTGTTGACAAGTGTGTAAACTGACTGGTATGCCATCTCAATAGGGCAATTAATCCTGATCAAAATGATATATACCCTTTGACCCAGGAATTCTACTTCTAGAAATACAGTACATCCAAAGTCTCTCCCACCATCAGTATCTCTCTGCTCTCTACTGGATCACTCCCATCACCACATTCTAAAGATAACAGAGGGAGTTCCCTGGTGGTCCAGTGGTTAAAACTACCCACTTCCACTTCAGGGGGGTGCAGATTCGACCCCTGGTCAGGGAACTAAGATCCTGCACACCACGTGGCGTGGCCAAAAAGTATTTTTAAAAAAAAAAAAGGATAACAGAATCACTCTCAGTGCCTCTCTTGCCCCACAGTTCTCTGCTCCCTTTTGCAATTAAACTTGCTGTATGGGATTGTCAGGATTGTCTATCATCACTGCATTCACTTCCTTACTTCTCATTCTTTCTTGAACCTTCTGGCTTCCTCTCCCCACCACAACATAGAGATTGATGGTCTTGTCAAGGTCACCAACGTTCTCCATGTGATAAGATCCAATAGTCACTTCTCTGTTCTTATCTCACTTGACCTCTAGTAATATTTCCTGTGATTGACCCCTCTCTCCTTCATGCCCTTGGCTTCCCCCAAAACAGATTCTCTGGACTTTCTTTCTGCTCCAGCGGCCAGTCCTTCTCAGTCTCTTTTACTGGCTCCTTCTCTGCTTGAAAAGTTTTAAGTGTCAAAGGCCTTTGTCCTAGGCCCCCTTCTCTTCATCTATTCTCTTGCCTAGAATAGCTAAGTCCTTTACTTTAAAAGTGCTAGTGATATGGCAAAGACTCAAATCTGGATCTCTCACCCTGATCACTGAAAATTCCAGACTCAGATATCCAAATGTCCTACTCAACGGTTCTACTTGGATGTCTGACAGGCATCTCAAACTCAAGATGTCTTGGCCAAAACAGAACTCTTGACTTTCAAACTCCAAACTTGCTCACGCCTAATTATTTCATCATTATCCACTGAGAAAAAAATCCATGATCTTCGATTCCTAGATTTCTCTTTTCCTCACATCTTTTGACTCTACCTTCAAAACGCAGCCCAAATTAGTTCCCTTCTATCATCACCCGAATCCAAGCCGACATCATCTCTTGCTTGCGTTGCTGGAATTCCCTAATTGTTCTTGCTTCCCTCTTGCCCTTCTATAAACCATATCCTGTGACTATCAGTAAGACAATCCTATGGCATCCCACCTAGAAGGAAAGTCAAGCTCCTTACCCCCTTACAAATCTCTTCAGTTACCCAGCACCTGCCTGTCTCTCCAACCTATTTGCTCATACTTATTCCCCTCACCCATTCCCATGAAGCCCTTGCTTGGGATCCTCCCAGGGCTGGCTTTCTTGTCCTTTATATTGCAACTTAAATTTCACCTTCTTTGAAACCTTCCCTGAAACCCTAGTATTCTTAGCATTTGCCCTCTCTTAAAATTTACTACTAGTAGATATTTTTCTTATTTCTGGTCTCTGCCCAATCAGAAAGTCAACTCAGTGAGAACAGGGATCTTGTCTATTTTGTTCTCCACAATGTCCCTCACTGCCTTGAGCATGACTTGGCATATAGTACATGGTGGAAGAATATTGAATGAACAAGTATGTAAAGATATAAAAAGATATTCACCCAAAGATTGCCTGAATAGCAATATATGTATAGCAAAAATCTGGAAACAACCTAAAAGCTGGAGGATTCCTTATATAGTATATCCATACAATGGATACAACCATTTAAAATAATGAGGTCAATCTCTAAATGCTGATATGGAAATAATGTCCAAGATGTGTTCATATACAGTGTGGTAGCCAGCCTCCAATATGGCCCTCAGTGATCCTTGACTCCTGCTTTTATGCTCTTATGTAGTCCCCTCCCAAAGTGAATTGCATTTAGTCTGTGTGACCAGTAGAGTAAGGTGGAGATGATGGTGTGACTTCTGAGGCTGGGTTCTAAAGGTCATTGCAGGTCCTCCTTGTTCTCTGGATCACTCATTTTGGGGGAGGCCAACCTTCGTGTTATGAGATCACTTGAGCAGGCCTGTGGAGAAGCCCTCATGGAGAGGAACCAAGGCTTCCTGCCACCAGCCAGCATAAACGTGCCAGCCCTGTGAGGAAGCCACACTGGAAGTGGATCCTCAGCCCCAGTCAAGCCTTCAGATGACTGCCACCTCGTGAGATCCCAAGCAAGAACCACGTGGCTAAACTGCTCCTCAGTTCATGACCCACAGAAACTACACCAGTTAGCAAATGTTTATTGTTACTTTAAGCCACTAAGTTTTGAGGAAATTGATTATGCATAAATAACATACATAGTATAAGTCTTTTACTTTTAAAAAGAAGCATATATGTACTTATACTTATTCATGCATAAAAAATACTTCAAAGGATGCACAAAGGGAGTAACTAGGTTCTGACGTGGATGGGTCCACTTTTCAGTATATGCTCTTATATTCTCAGATTTATTTACAAGAACCACTTATTACTTTTATAATTTTTAGGTTTATTTTTTGAAAGGTTTAAGCATCACAATATTAAGAGAGAAGCCACAGTAATGGCCCTTCCTAAGCCTTCTTGTTCTTTTGTTTTTCTTGACTTTCTCCCACTCTCAAGACCTGGCTTTAGAATAGGCTCTTCTTTAAAGGCCTTCCATTAACCCAAATACTGGAGGATTTTTTTTTTAATATTGATTAATTTCACTGAGAACATTAATCCCACAGTTAGGATGTTGCTAATGTGGGAATCCTGATTTAATTCTTTGCAGTTAATAAGGCAACAATGTTGCAATCATTGTGGGATGAGTGAATGAACCACTCACACTTGCTGGGTGCTGATGGCTTAACTAGAGTTCGTGGAGGCCACAGGCTAAGGCTGTGTTTTCTGCAGGAGGCGGTGCAGAACTGGTTGTGCCTATTTTCTCACCAATAAAGACAGACACTGGGAAATATTCCACAGATTGACCAACAGGTAGAGGCAAAGGCAGCTCATACCCAAACCACAGAATTCGTCATGCTCTCCCTCAAAAAAAGGCATTTCCAAAGTGTGACCTGAGTGACTCCAATTATTTACATTTAAACAACCATCTCAGTGACATTCCAAGGCTTTGGATAAAATGGAGGACCAGATCCCTCAGGGTCTGGTTTTTTCCCCTTCAGAATGAGGAGTGGGGATGGACTAGACACATCCTTTGACTACTGTGAAATCAGAAACTTTGCTTTTTAAGACAACATCCAAGCTCTGCAGCAGACCCATGGTTTTAATCGATGAGACCTGGGAACAGTATGATGAACTGTACCTCTGATTTGGTAATACATTCCAGTCCTCCAAGGGCCTCCAGAGGGTTAAAGCTACAGGAACAAAGTTGTAATCAGTAAACTGTGCATACTGATAAGATTATGGCCCTAGGATTTATGAAATCTTGATAACTGGGAAATTAATTACCTCTGAAACTCCTGCTACAAACGACTGAAATGACATACAGAGAAATGCCCAAACAACTCCAATCAAGCCGGTTCAACATGTGTCCCGCACAGTGGGACAATCCACATTCACTTTCAAATTAAGAGAGCTCTCCTTTAGTCAATGGAGCCAAAGGAGTGCAACATTCAAGTATTCAGATAGTTTAGAAAAATCAGAGTGCACTAAGACTGGGGGCACAGAGCAAAGACAAGAACATGCAGAGCATTTCCAAGCTCAGGTTCAGAGTTCCTCCTCCCTCCCGTCAGGGGCCTGATTCAGGTAGAACAAGACCTTTGTGAGCCACTCCTCAAAGGCAAAAGAAACAAACATGATTGGAAAAGAATTTGCTTTAGCAAACAAACACTCATGATTCTATTTCCCAAATCTTTTTTTTTTTACACTTTTTAATGTAGATTCACAGACTTGGTGAAAATGAACCAAGAAAAATATTTCTTCAATAGGTAGTGATTAAATTATGATCACTCGTGCACGGAATACTACCTAGTCACTGAAAATAATGAGGAAGATCCATATGAACTGATTTAGAAGTTGACATATACATGCACATATGTATTTACATACACATACATATTCATTCTTATTTTAAGAGTATAACATACATATAACATACATATAAAATACATATATTTTCTATAAATTATAAAAATTAGTTCCCTCTGAGAAATAAGAATGGGCATGAGTAGCAAAGAAGTAAAATTTTTTTATTTTATATATTTTTATTCAGTTTGATTTTTTTAACCATCAGCAAATAGCAGGGGGCTTCCCTGGTGGCGCAGTGGTTAAGAGTCCGCCTGCCAAGGCAGGGGACACGGGTTCGTGCCCCGGTCCGGGAAGATCCCACATGCTGCGGAGCGGCTGGGCCCGTGAGCCATGGCCGCTGAGCCTGCGCGTCTGGAGCCTGTGCTCCGCAACGGGAGAGGCCACAACAGTGAGAGGCCCGCGTACCGCAAAAAAAAAAAAAAAAAAGAAATAGTAGGGACTTCCCTGGTGGCGCAGTGTTTAAGGATCCGCCTGCCAGTGCAGGGGACACAGGTTCGATCCCTAGTCTGGGAAGATCCCACATGCTGCAGAGCAACTAAGCCCGTGCGTCGCAACTACTGAGCCTGCGCCCTAGAGCCTGTGAGCCACAACTACTGAGCCTACGTGTCACAACTACTGAAGCCCGCGTGCCTAGAGCCCGTGCTCCGCAACAAGAGAAGCCACCGCAATGAAAAGCCTGCGTACTGCAACGAAGAGTAGCCTCCACTCACCGTAACTAGAGAAAGCCTGCGCGCAGCAACAAAGACCCAACACAGCCAAAAATAATTAATTTTTAAAAATCACTTAAAAAATAGCAAATACCAAAAAAATGTTTTCCATTGGATGAGCCCACAGACCACCTGCAGGGCTCCTGAGAGCCATTTGTTTCTTCTCCCTTTTATCCTGTGTCCACCATCTTTTGCTTTCCCACCTATAAAATGGGAACCCCACTATGAGACAGCCTGCTATGAGACCGAAAGCAGAGCCAGCAAGGAAGGCAGGGTGTATCTGGCACTGAAGTGAAAGGGGGCAAATCAGAAATGAGATCACATCAGTAGTTAGGGAGTAACAGTAATAATGCTACATAAAATTTATGAGCATATATGTGCCAAACATTTAATCCTAATAACTCTATAAGATACTATTATCCTCATTTTACAAATGAGGAAACTGAAGCACAGAGAAGCATCTTCCCTAAGTTAAATAAAACAAAGAAATAATGGAGTCAGAATTCAGCCCTGCCTGGCAGCCACTAAGCTGTGCTGCTTCAATACAAAGTAAAATAACAATGAGATTTTTTCCTATTAGATTGGTAACATTTCAAAAGATTGATGGGGCTTCCCTGGTGGCGCAGTGGTTGAGAGTCCGCCTGCCGATGCAGGGGACACGGGTTCCTGCCCCAGTCCGGGAGGATCCCACTTGCCGCGGAGTGGCTGGGCCCGTGACTCATGGCCGCTGAGCCTGCGCGTCCAGAGCCTGTGCTCCACAATGGGAGAGGCCACAACGGTGAGAGGCCCACGTACGGCAAAAAAAAAAAAAAAGAAGATTGATGGATGAGCATTTCAGGAAATAGGTGCAAACATACTTTTTGGTAGAAGTATAAATTACTGAAGGCCATTTGGCAAGTGTTACCAAAATTTTAAATGGGCATCGATAACTTTTGACCTGGCCATTCTATTTTCAGGACCTCATCCTACAAAAATACTCACAAAGATGTCTACACACAGATGTTCAATGAGGCACTATTTTTTTAATTAGTTAATTAATTAATTAATTTTATTTTTGGCTGCGTTGGGTCTTTGTTGCCGTGCGCGGGCTTTCTCTAGTTGTGGTGAGCGGGGGCTACTCTTCACTGTGGTGTACAGGCTTCTCATTGTGGTGGCTTCTCTTGTTGGGGAGCACAGGCTCTAGGTGTGAGGGCTTCAGTAGTTATGGCACGTGGGCTCAGCAGTTGTGGCTCATGGGCTCTAGAGCACAGGCTCAGTAGTTGTGGCACGTGGGCTCAGTTGTTCCGTGGCACATGGGATCTTCCCAGACCAGGGCTCGAACCTGTGTCCCCTGCACTGGCAGGCAGATTCTTAACCACTGCGTCACCAGGGAAACCCAGCACTGTTTTAAAAGAGGAAGAAGAAAAAAAAGAGGGAGAGAGAGAAACAATTTCAGGAGCCATAGGTAGGAAATAACTAAATGACTAAAACGTCACAATATATCCAAGATATTAAGTAGTCTGTATCCTTTAAAAATGGAGGTCAATTCATAGATGCAGACATGGAAAGAATTCTAAAATGTGGTTAAAAGAAAAACAATTATCACAGAGCAATGTGTATAATATGGCCCTATTTACGTAAAAAATAAGATGTGAGAATCACTTACATTTCTTCTTAGAAGAGTGATGCCTTTGCTTCCCTTCTCTCACTCCCTCCCTCGAAAACAAAAATGAAAGCAAAAGCCACATAATTCAGAGATAAGTTGTAAAAAAATAAGTCATGTGTTATTTATAAATCAATCATACAATAAAACAATTATTTTAAAAGGTCACAAATACACCAGTTGTATAAAGTCAGCTTGGAGTCAAGTACCTCTTTAAATACATTGCAAATCACTTCTATTTCAGAAGTTCTTTTGCAAAGGGATGTGGTTCAAACCCAGTGACGGCTTTATAATTTCATATTTGATAACAAGTCAACAAAACTGGCAATAAATAGTCCAACAATAATTTTTTTTAATTTATTTATTTATTTTCTATTTATTTTTGGCTGTGTTGGGTCTTCTTTTCTGTGCGAGGGCTTTCTCCATTTGCGGCGAGCGGGGGCCACTCTTCATCGGGTGCGTGGGCCTCTCTCTCACTATCGTGGCCTCTCTTGTTGCGGAGCACAGGCTCCAGATGCGCAGGCTCAGTAGTTGTGGCGCACGGGCTTAGTTGCTCCGTGGCATGTGGGATCTTCCCGGACCAGGGCTCGAACCCGTGTCCCCTGCATTAGCAGGCGGATTCTCAACCACTGCACCACCAGGGAAGCCCCAACAATAATTTTTTAAAATACTAAGTGGTAAACACTATTCCTAGTCGTGAAACAATCTATTATTCAGACAACCTGAAGATTTCATTGAAGTCAGTAAAGAGTTACACAAAATTTATTTTTCTACATTTAAAATCCTTGATGTATTTTCCTTGAAGTGACAATGATATACACAAAAGCTCAAAGGATTGATAAATAACTGAAGGTCCCAATAAGTCAACAAACAGAATTCATTATAAGCTGAACATAAAAGAGACACACAACATCCTGTTTGCTTCTCTTTTCAAAAACTGCCATGGCCCCTTGTCAAGTCAAAGCAGTACCCAGACCAATAGTTCCCAAAGTTTGGAGTGCACGAAAATCTTGTTAAAATGAAGGTTCCTGGGCCCTGTCCCCAGACTCTGAGCTCTGATTCCTGAGTATAATGAATCTGCATTTTTCAACAAGATCCACAAGGATTTTTTTTTTTTTTTTCGGTACGCGGGCCTCTCACTGTTGTGGCCTCTCCCGTTGCGGAGCACAGGCTCCAGACGCACAGGCTCAGCGACCATGGCTCACGGCCCCAGCCACTCCGCGGCATGTGGGATCTTCCCGGACCGGGGCACGAACCCGTGTCCCCTGCATCGGCAGGTAGACTCTCAACCACTGTGCCACCAGGGAAGCCCGATCCACAAGGATTTTGATGAGGTGGTACAAGAACCCCACTGACCATTCAAAACTGTGCAGTCCTAACTTATTGCCATTGGTTGGAAACCTAATTCTGGGCAGCTCCCTCACCTCTTTAGTTTCCTTATCCTTAAAGCCAGTCAATTGGACCAATCACCTCTGAGGGCCCTGAAGCCCTAACATGGTTGTGACTGACCCCAGATGTAAAATGTAGTTTTAGCTAAGAACTTGGTCTTCACGCCAATACTAATCTTTGCAAGTCACTGGGTTTCTGTCTCTTCTCCACCTTCTGAAAAGTCTGCTTCCATCAGTTCCATTTCCAGGAGCACCTGAGTAGAGGAATTCTGAAACTGACATCTATGTTAATTTGGGGGACTTTCCTTATGCAAACAGGGAAGCTCCCAGCAATCCTGAGAGCTGTTGCATATACATGGTATGTGGTGAAACCCCCTTGGTTGGGAAACAACAGAAGCATCCCCATAATGTTAATCAGGTTCCAAATCCCCCTACCTAACTTACATCCGAGGAGCTGGAAAACTCAATAGGAGGTTTTAACACTGGTTGAACTTGAAGAGTAAGAGCTGGATTTCCTAGAGAATTTGACTGATGTGTGGGATACTTGCATCTGCTTTACAGTACGGACGCTCCGACAAAGCAGAGCATTCTTTGCGTGATCCCTGATGTCTTGTGAAATGAAGTAATAGACAAAGGGGTCAATGCAGCTGTTGAGGGTGGAGAGGCAGAGGGCTACGAGGTACAGGGCATAGATGTGGCTCTGGCCCCAGTTTTTAATCAGGAAGTAATGCACCACGAGCAGAAGGTTACTAGGAGTGAAGCAGATCAGGTACATGGCCAGGACAGTGACGATGAGCTTGATGGCTCTCTGCCTCTTCTTTTCTGAGTTTTTATCCAAGGCAGAAGATTGGAGGGTCCGGATCATCAGCACATAGGCAAAGGCCGTAAGGAAGGCTGGGAACAGAAAGACTCCGATGGCCAGAGAGAGGAAATAATTGAACATGTCCCCCACCAACACCGCCTTTGGCAAAACATCATGACAGGTCGTGATGTTAAGGGCTGGAATGTAGATGGTCTGCTTCACAGCGTATAAGGGGATAGTAACCAGCAGAATCAGCAGCCATATTCCCAGGGAGACACTGATGGCAATGCTCGCCTTCTTCATGGGGTACAGCATGGGGTTCACGATGACCCAGTATCTCTGCACACTGAGACAGGTCATGAAGAGGATGGAGCAGTACATGTTGCCGTAGAAAAAGCCAATGAGTACCTTGCAGAGAGATTCCCCGTAAATCCAGTTGTTGCCATGGATGTGATAGGCAATCTTCAAAGGGAACCAGATAACAGAGAGGAGGTCCGCCAAGGCCAGGTTGGCCATGTAAATCACAGCAGGGTGCTTCTTCTTCGTTCGGAAAAGAAAGACCCACAGGGCCATGCCATTACTTGGCAAACCAACCACAAATACGATCATGTAGACAATTGGAAGAAAGACAGTGGTCAGTTTTCCAGTGAGGACAGAGGCAGAAAACTCATCCACAGAGAAGCCTGGTTCCACTGTTGCTCCTCTCCCCGTGATCTGAGGTGAGTTATCAACGTAACCAATGAGACTTCTTCCTTTAGAGGGTCTACTGGTTCCTGTGCAAGAAAGGCAAGGCAGACAAGGGTCATTACAGAAATCAACGTTTCCACAGAAATGCTGGTTTGTCCAAATAAAATCACTTCAAAGAAAGACAGGAGGGCCGGTGGGAAGGTCACGGACAAGATGGTGCTGCTAAGCACTACAGTCACCTGAAAATTTGGGCAGAAGAGGAAAGGAGGAGAGCAGCTGAGGAGAAAAAGAAGCAGAATGAACTGAAAGGGATTGAGAGACAACTGGCACGGACAGCATGTTACGGCAGCCCTGCCTTTCTCCAGAGCAGTGTAGCTGAAGAAAGCTTCCTGTGCTGTGTGAAAGAAGAGAAAGGAAAAAGACAGGAGAAGGAGTACACAAAATACTTACGGGTGCTTTCTTTGGGTGATGGAATTACTGGGATTTCTATGGTCTGGATTGGTTTGCTTGCTTTTTTTTTTTTTTTTTTTAACAGCAGGTATTTTTTATGGGAGCGTTGTGAAGTATGTGTAGAAGATAACATTGATTTCTATGAATCTTGAAAAAGGTTACGGTATCTCAATTTATTTTTACAAACTGTCCACACTCATTAGTTCCTACCTGTTCTCATCATGGCCATCTATCTCACTTGGGGCCATAAGACAGGATCCAGCCTGGCCTGTCACTCCCTAGCCCAAAGTCCAACACGGCGAGATTCTCAGGAGCACAGAGATAGTCCCTCTCCAGCCACAAGGACAGCCTCAGCCGTGGGCAGGGATCCCCCACTTCTGTGTGGGCTTCCTGGAGACCTTCCCATGGAAGCCAGAAGACAGGCAAGCCTTCCGGCCGCAAGGTCATTGGACGGATAGGTGCATGATTTCTGTTCAGACAAATTTGTATTCTGACTTTTAAGCAAGTAACATGGCAAGCTTTAACAATTTCCACTCTCATCCCCATATTATGAATTAAACTTTACAAATCACAAACCAATGGCATAGCCAGCCTATGCCAACGAGGTGCTCATGGACCTGCGGATGAACATGAGGGACAATGTGAGGACATGGAAGGATCTGACTTTAATTCTGGGGACGAGCAGTCCTTCACCAGGGCACTACAGTATGCCAGGGAGGATGTGCAACCTACTCACAAGTTTATCTGATAATTTGTATGTTCAGTCATCATTTTTTCCTCTGCTACCTTTGTACCCATGTTCAGCAGGATTATTCACTTCTCTTAAGGCTTCCCAACTAAGAAGTGACAGTGATTAGGGTGGGTGGAGGATGAAAGGGTGTAGAGATCAATACTTCACTTCTCATTTAGCAGAGTGGGTGGCCCCCCAAAAGAGATGTCCATGTCCTAACCCCTAGAATCTGTGATCCTTACCTTATTTAGAAAAAAAGGTCTTTGTAGATGCAATTAGGATCTTGAGATGGGAAGATCATCATGGATTATCCAGGTGGGCCCTAAGTCCAATGACAATTGTCTTTATGAGAAAGGCAGAGGGAGATTTGAGAGAGAAGGAAGACAGAAAGGAGAAAGCAATGTGAAAATGGAGGCAGAGATTGGAGTAAAGTCAAGGAACAAGCTAAGGAATGCCAAGGAATACTAACAGCCACCAGTAGCTGGAGGAGGCGTGGAACGGAGTCTCCCCTAGAGCCTTGAGAGGCGCCCACACTTTGATTTCCGACTCTTGACGTCCAGAACTGTGGGAAAATAAATTCTTACGAACTGAAAACAACAGCTGGTGGTAATTTGTTACGGCAGACACAGGAAATTAGTACACTTAGGACAGACTCATCTCTTCTTCCAATTTCTTTTATAATTTTTTTCAAACGAGCATGAATTATTTTTAAATTTAAAAAATAAAATAGGGCTTCCCTGGTGGCGCAGTGGTTGAGAGTCCGCCTGCCGATGCAGGGGATGGGTTCGTGCCCCGGTCTGGGAAGATCCCACATGCCGCGGAGCGGCTGGGCCCGTGAGCCATGGCCGCTGAGCCCGTGCGTCCGGAGCCTGTGCTCCGCAACGGGAGAGGCCTGCGTACCGCAAAAAAATAAATAAAATAAAATAAAAATAAAATAATATCCCTACATATTACAGTGTTCTTCAAAGCTTGACCATAACCCACAGTAAGAAATATATTCTATATGGTAACCCAGTTCTGATACATATAACCATAATGGAAAAAAAGTTTCACAAAATAATAATTAGCCTTATTGTGCAGGGTACACTCTAATACTTTCTATTGTATTCTGTTCCATTCTTATAAAATCCAGTCACCACCTTCTACATTGATTTCATCACCCACTTACATGTTTTTCACAACCAGTTTAGCAGAGTGACTGATTTTACACACAAGAGAATAGTAACGACATATTTATAGACTGGTAATGTCTGGAACTTGCTCCAGGAGTCAAAATGGCAAGAGTCGCTGTGTGAGATTACAGGTTTAATTCCAGGACTGTCCTAATTCCTTTATCCTTAATTCCTAACTTCCTTATCCCCATGGTCCCTGGCAGAGCCCTGGACCTCGCACATGGGGTGGATTGAAAAGCTCAGCTAGCCCTACCGATGAAAAAAAGGAAGGAGAATCAAGAGCGCAGCTCATGTCTTTAGAGCTCTAGCCTGACCCAGTTAGTACCCAAACCACACAGACGCCGGCAGGGGATTCCAGGACACACACGCTTAATATCGTGTGTCCAGCGTTGCTTTCAACACTTCACGTGTATTAGCTTACTTCACGTTCACAACACCTTATGAGGAGGTACTACACGTTCACAACACCTTATGAGGAGGTACTATTATTAGAGCTGCATTTTCTAGATGCATAAACTGAAGCTTGAAAAAACTGCGTAAATTTTCCAAGGCTGAACAGTTGTTAGGTTGGAGAGTCAGGATTCAACCCGAGGCAGTCAGGATTCAACCCAAGGCAGTCCGTTTCTAGACTCCCTGGTTCTAACCCCTATATCACATAGCCTCGGAGACTGATGTGAGGTCACGCGCTGGAGTCTATTGAGACCAACCTAACCTGTGCGGATTCCACACGTCTGTTCTCAAACAGAAAATTTTAAATGTAAAGTTTTACCATTTTAACACCCCCGCTTTGAACTAGCCCCTCCTCTAATAATTTATATATTTATTTGTATTAATATTAACATGTTCTGGAAGACTTTCAGAGGTGTAAGAGAATCCTATAAATTCTCCATTGGTTTGAAAAGTGGTTAGCGGCTCTCCGGAGAGGCAGGTGTGGCAAAGCTGGTGACTGGACAGTGGACCCCTGTTCTGATGACTCTTCCATTCAGAGAGCTGGGACACCCAGCCCAGAAACAGCCCACCAGAGACCAAGTCAATGAATCAGACTGCGTTTCTACAGAATGGAGCCACCAAGATTTTCTAATTACCACAAAAAGACTCAATTTTTTCCCTTGGTACCAAGACAAACAAACAAAATTACATAACTTGCTTTATAAAAGGGAAGAAAATCTAAACATTGATTGTCCGGAGTTACCCACATCACAAACATGATAACCGGACGTTATTTGCCTCCAAAGGGAAGAAGTACCTATGAAGTAATCTTGCAACAAACAAACGAACGAACGAACCCTCATCTGAACAAGCCCCTGGATCCAACAGCCAAATTAATAGAAATAAAGGGGACAATAGGACATGTTCAATAACATAAGAATGTCATTAGCAAAATCCAGGCTGTGGAAACTGCTGCAGGATAAGGACCTCATTTCTTCAAAATATAAATTACAAGGCAAAAACCAAGAAAGAGGTGTGGAGGTAGGACCCATAAATTAAAAGACTTATAAGACAATATTAACCTTATGTAATGTGTGGACCCTGTTTGGATCCTGATTCAAACAAACTGTGAATATGGTATTTATGACACTTATGAAACAATTAGAAATATGAATACTGAGTATTTGATTATATTACACAATTTTTGTCAGTGGTTATTATGTGGTGATGTTTGAAAAGGAAATTGCCATCTTTTATGAATACATACTGAAATATTTTAAGATGAAATTATATGTGGATTTATTTCAAAATAACGCAAGGAGGGGAACCCTCAGGTGCTGCTGGTGGGAATGTAAAGTGATGCAGGCACTGTGCAAATAAGTTGACAGTTCCTGAAACGGCTCACCATAGAGTTGCCATATGACCCATCAATTCCTACTCCTGAGTATACACCCAGGACAAATTAAAACACGTGTTCAAACAGAAACTTATACAGGAATGTTCATAACAGCATTATTCATAAAAGCCCCAAAGCAGAAATAACAAAATGTCCATCAACTGATGAACGGGTAGACAAAATGTGGTATACGCATACAATGGAACATTATTTAGCAATAAAAGGAAATGAAGAACTGATACATGCTACAATACAGATGAACCTTGAGAAGATTATGCTTTTGAAAGAAGTCAGTCACAAAGGAATATGTATTGTATGATTCCATTTATAATAAATGTCCTGAATAGGCAAATCCATAGACAAAAAGTAGATTAGTGGTTGCCAGGAGCTGGGGAAACGGGGCAAATTGGGGGGTGATGGCTAAGAGCAGGCGGGGGGGGAGTGGGATGTTCTTATGGGGTAATAAAAATATTCTAAAGTTGATTGTGGTAACGGATAGACAACTGTGAATATTCTAAAATGCACTGAATTGTAGACTTGGAATAGGTGAATTGTATGGTTTGCAAATTGTATCTGAAAGCTGTTAAAGAATAACACAGGAAGGAGGGCAGGAAGGAGGCTGGGGCATCACTGGGGCATCACTCACTGTTAAGGCTGAGTGAGAGGTACCTGGGATTCACTGTAATATTCTACTTTCACATGTCTAAAGTTTCCCATAAAAATAAACACACGCCAGGTCAGGAAGGTTCATGTAAAGAGAGATAAAAATCTATTTTAAATAAGAGTACTAAAATAAAGGGGAGGGGGGGAAGAGCAAGAAATACTACAAAAAGTTAGGGAAGGATTCAGAGAGAGAGAGAAAGAAAAATTTCCTGAGAATATTCCAACATACGACCTTGAATGATCTCAATCTGAAATACCAGTCATATTAGCTATGTTCATTGTACCAGTGGCAGAGCTCACAAGCAGCATGCTGCTTGGTATAACACTGGTCAGTTCTAACACTGGTAAATGTCAAGATGCTGCTCAAAGTTCCCTGAAGCCCTTTCAGCACAGTGCACAGACTTTTACCTCGTACAGCATCCTATCCCAGTCACCCCAACTCACAGAACTTGTCTAGAACTGATGCTATTCCAGCTTCCAACTCTATAACCCATCTGTACACCAGACAAAATCATTTCTATTTTCGAGAGTGAAGATGAAATTAAATGTACATATGAAGTTTAAACGCATGTAAAGTTTAAACACACAAAAGCATTCTCCATTTGGGACCTGTAATCAACAATACTTGCCCAAGTACACAAGAATACGCACCCACTGATGCTTAAGGCATCATCCCCCCACCCCAATTACAAACAAACAGGAAATAAGCAATGTTCATCAACCACCATTCCTAACTTACCATATCCTCAGCACAGTCCCTAGCATTAATAGCAGACACTACACTACTTAATAAGCATTGAAATGGAAAGAGAGTCACAATATGTCCATTGAAAAAAAGCAACTGGCAGAATATGCTTCCATCTATATAACAAAATTATAATTTGTTTGCAGATCTGAAGTCTAGAAAAATACCCACTAAACTATAAACAACGGCCATCTCTATAGAGTAAAATGGATGGGGAGGGGAAACTTACGTTTTTTACTTCACACCCCTCTATGTTGTTTGGATTACTTTTTCAAAGGAGTATAAATTGGTACAATCTATTTGGAGGGCAATTTGGCAAAAACATCAAAATTTTCAGTGTGCTTGCCCTATGACTCATCAATTTATTGCTAGGAATTTGTCCTGCCCGTATACTAGCTAAAGTGCACAAAAACACTATGTGCAAGAATATTTACTAGAATATTGTTTACCATGGTAAAACAAAAATGTTAGTTTCAATGACCATCGAAAAACAAAAAAGGCTAGTTCAATCATTTATGGCATTTATACACTGAATAATATTCCCTCTACACAAGTATGGACAGATTTTTTTTATACTGACCATGAATAGATCTACTAGGTTAAAAAAAAAATAACTGTAGGACAGAATGTACAGTATGATCCTTCTATTGTTACAAAATGCATATATTTCTGCATAGAAAAGTCTGTTGAGAGTGAAGAGGGGAGGTTTCGCTTTCTTTTTAACTCTTCTGATTTGTACAATTTTGGGGTAAAAATGCATGGAAAACTTTTAACTTTAAAAACGCTACCTGCTCTTTGTTATATTAAGCATCTTCCTGCTGCGCACCCTCCCAACCAAAGCAAGTACAAAGCAGCTACTTTATTTGTTTAAACTCTCCTCTTGTGTTCTTTCCCCTACTATCCTCCTCACCCCAAATCTTCTTTTGCTCCGACCTTTGGGAGCACAGATCAAAAAAAATAAAAGCTTCAGTTGCTCGGTACCCCTTCTCTAGGTACACTTTAGTCAACTTTCTCGTGTTCTTTCAGGATGAACTGTTTTCCTCTCAACACTTGTCCAGCTAATAAAACCATAAGAAAGACAAACACAGACTTCACTAAAACATTGCCTATCAAGGTTAATTAGTAACTACAAGGCCAGGAAGACGACCAAACACAAATTTAAAGTCCCATCTTCATGTTCTATGTGTTCTCTCTTATTACAAAACACTGGAAATCAGCCAGTGTTTACTATTACTATTACAAAACCATGTGCCCATGTGTCTATGAACAGATGACCAATTAAAAATTATAATACATCCATTGACAACATTTTAGAGTCATTAAAAATGTTTTATATTTACTGATATGCTACTGATGTTTATATAAACACATACTTGTACAAAAAAATTTCTCTGTGAATATGTATTTTATGCACGGATGTATGAAAGCATGAGAAAGGCTGGAAACCAAAATGTTAGCAGTGCTTTGGATACTGAGGGTGATTTAATTAATGCAACCCCTTTTTTGGACTCATTTTTCCCTTACAGTGATCACATACAGCTTGTATAATTAAAAACCAATTACAAAAAGAACACAAGTTTCAGTCTCCAAAAGAAAAATGGAATTACTGCATCACAGGGGACTTCTCAGGTTCGTGACACAGTGGAAAGAAGTGCCTGAAAGAAGCCGACTTAAATGCTGAACTGCCATCAACCACCAGGTCACTCTGGGCAAGTCCCTTCACTTCATTCTTCATTTGCTATTTACTGAGGTCCTTTAGGGAATGAGACTGTGCTGGACTGTGGTGATGGAGGTGCCGCTAGGGGTCCCTGGCCTCCTGGAGTACGTGATCTGGTGGGGAGAGAGATGAAACATATTTACAGAAATAACTATCGATTACTGTTGTGATCAGAAAGAAAGCAGAGGCCTGATGGACAGTTCTCCTTGCCCCTCACTCCTCAATTCAGTGGCCCGTATCTGTAAAATGAGAAGGTTACACTCTAGGCTGAGTTCCCTTCCATAAGGCAGTCTTTTGGGGAAAAACCTTGGAGAAGAAAAATCAAACCTAGGATGTGTCCTGCTGCAAACTGAGGGGCACACCTTAGGGTCGAACCGAAGAGGGTAAGCAAAGACAGGTGCTAAAGGGCAGAAACACTGGTGAAGCCCTGTTTCTTAATCAAAATCAATCTAGCTTCAAGTTGTGAGGAAAGCTCCATCTACCTAAAGTCTCGCTGTTACTTAACTGACCCTTTAGGACAGTTACCCTGCAAAGGAGTAAAAATATGTGGAGGGAAAAAAAAGTGCAATATTAAATACTTCTGGTTAACAAGTAACTTGATTTTTGTTATTGTTGTTAAAGTAAGTCCCCTTATACTTCAGGAATCCCCCCCCAGCCCCTCACTTTGTAAACAAGAACAAGCCAGACACTCAGGCAAGCTTCCTATAGGAACCGTTTGAATCATAAAACAGATGAATCATCAACATCCACATATTTTTTTTTTTTTAATGCAGGGGACACGGGTTCGTGCCCCGGTCCGGGAAGATCACACATGCCGCGGAGCGGCTGGGCCCGTGAGCCATGGCCGCTGAGCCTGCGCGTCCGGAGCCTGTGCTCCGCAACGGGAGAGGCCACAGCAGTAAGAAGCCCGCGTACCGAAAAAAAAAAAAAAAAGTTTGCACAGGGCTTCCCTGGTGGCGCAGTGGTTGAGAGTCCGCCTGCCGATGCAGGGGACGCGGGTTCGTGCCCCGGTCCGGGAGAATCCCGCGTGCCGCGGAGCGGCTGGGCCCGTGGGCCATGGCCGCTGAGCCTGCGCGTCCGGAGCCTGTGCTCCGCAACGGGAGAGGCCACAGCAGTAAGAAGCCCGCGTACCGCAAAAAAAAAAAAAATGTTTGCACATACTAAGCTTTGTTCCTAAATTTTAAGTTTATAAGTTTAAAACATAAGGGTAAACGGACATGCGTGCATCACAATTTCAGTACTTCCTGTAAATAAATAAATGCCTTTATTCTTGTTTTTAAAATTTTTTAATACATCTTTATTGGAATATAATTGCTTCACAATACTGTGTTAGTTTCTATTGCACAACAAAGAGAATCGGCCAAATGCTTTTACAAATGTCCCCATATCCCCTCCCTCCCACCCTCCCTATCCCACCTCTCTAGGTCACCGCAAAGCACCTAGCCGATCTCCCTGTGCTATGCGGCTGCTTCCCACCAGACAACTATTTTACATTCGGTAATGCTGTCAATAAAATGTGTACCAGGGGTGCAGTTTCCAAGTATCCACCAAAATACCCTTTGCTGTAACTCCAAAGGGAAAAGAATCACATTCTTCCGTCTAATTCAAATTCACAGTGACTTGCTCTTTTACAATGTCTTTATGAAGAGGATAAAAGTGAGAACCTGCCTTTTACAACAGGTCTGCACATTTCGCAGGGAAATTAAAACTTCCCTTTTAAGGCTACCCTGGCTGCCCCAAACAGCGGGGCGTCCTTAGCATCACAGCAGTGCCATACCAGGCTTAACAGCGCCTACGCCCTCGGAGGCCTGCTCCGCCCGGGAGGCTCCACCCGCAGCCGAACAAGTTGGAGCACACCCAGGGCAGCACACCCGTGGAACCCGGCTGCGGCGCACAAGCTGGCACCTGAGCGCCGCCAGGGACGGCTCCCGTGCTGTCCCCTTCCTGGGGCGGGCAGCCTCCGGCCTACAGACCTGAGCCGCAGCCAGCGAAGGCCAGGGAAACCCAGGGCCGTAAGTTCACTTGGTCGAATGTAAAGCAGGGTCGAAGAAGTTCCATTTATTTAATCCGCCCAACTGGCCTAAACCTCGGGGTGAGCGCTCGTCACCCCAAGAACCCAGCAGGGTCCGGCCCTGACTTCCACACCCCGGCTGTGCCCTGTGCCAGAGGAGCTGCAGGCCCCGGGGGCGTCTTGAACGCCGTGGGCCGACCCCAAAGAGTGGCCTCCAAAAGTTGAAGGAGGCTGCAAAAACAGAAGCAGAAAGTTCCCAGGCCGCGGACTCCCATCCACGCCACCCCGCTCTGAGCCATCAACTCGCTAACTCCGCGGGTCCTGCAGGACCAGTCCGGAAAAGTCTCAAAGGTGTGCGAAATGTTCCTTAAGGATTTTCGTGTTTGCGAAGAAACCCACCGGGGCCCGAGAGGCTAAGCCCTCTGGGTACTCCGTAGAAGCGAGCACTCCGCTCCCTCCCTTTCCCCTCCGTAGACTTCAGCCTCTCCCGCTTGTCCCAGCTGGTTGCTCCCAGGGCGCAGGGATCCCCCTTCAAAGCCGCCGAGAGGAGGCTGCGGGATGTCGGGAGGAGTTGGCGGCGGCGGCAGAACACCCTTCGCGCACCTGACCCTCTTCCCCCACCTGCCCATGGTGCCCAGGACCCCCGCTCCTTAGCCGCACGAGTCCTCCTTGGCCAAGTTTCTCACCTAGGACGGTGCGATTGCAGGAGGCAGAGGTCCCCAGCAGGATGACGCCCCCCAGCAGCCACGCCGCGCTCTGGCTTCGCATCCTTCCAGCAGCTCCGACACCCGGCGGGCGGGGAATTCGCCGCCAACGATTCGAAACTCAGAGTCCCACTCGCCGCTAGGAGAAAAAGCCACCCTCCCACCTGCCCCTAATTGGAGCCTCAGCGCACGCCTTCCCCGCAGCTGGAAAAGTTTCAGTGAAACTCGAGAAGCTCGACGTACCTGCGCGAGGCCACGCCCCGGGGCCGGAACGCAACGCTGGGCTCTACGGTTCGAAGACCGGGCGTCCCGGCCCCGCCCCCGGCCGCCACGCCGCACGCTGTGGCCCCGCCTCCGCCGCCCCAGGTGCGCCAGCCGCTAAGGAGCTGTATCGGAATGCAAATGGCTGGAACGCTCAGATCGCAAGGCCGAAAACTACCTTTAACCTTTAATTACTCCTAGGGAGTCAGCCAGTGCTGTCCATCCCCATCCCTCCCCTTTCCTAAATGGCAAAAAGCCAAGACCCGAGCTCGCTGCAGTTATCGTCGGTACTTGGTAGAGACTTCCCAGTGTCGTGGGCCCTGTGGTATGAGGGATGAGTTTCTAATCTGCATTGTCAGGATGGACGTCTGCGGACACCTGCGAACGCGATGGGGAGCAGGAAGGGGTCCCGGCCAACCGGAGTAATCAGGGATCTGGGTTTAGGTTTCCGCTCTGATGTTAACTAGCTGTGACCCCTAGTAATACTCTCACCCCCTTCTAGGCCCCTTTCCCAGTCTGTGAGGTGGTGAGGGAGAAAACATTTGTAACAGCTACTTGAAGTGCCGCGTATAAATGATTTAGGAGCACAGTCTAATCCCAAAACAACCCGCGCAATAAGTATAACTATTATTACCATTTTACAGATGAGGAAATAGAACTGAGAAAGGTTGGATAAATTGCCCACAGTCACACAGTTGGTAGACACAGTCTGTAAATGTTCATCACAAGAAAACTTTAGTCTGTGACTTCTGCTTTCTTCTATTAATCACTGCACTATAAATGCTCCCACCAGCGTCTTTTCTGCATTGGGATCCCACAGTCCAAAGAAATATATAAGCAGTATGTACGCCTGTATGTATGTATGCATGCAGAAATATATAAGAGGGGGTGTGGGGAGAAGAAGTGGGAGACTGGGGATCGCTGCACAGGTCCTTCATTATATTGGTAATGTCTTTTTACTTGCTTAAAATAAAGTGTACTGTAATTCATTTAAACTCTTGGGTAGTGGAGGAGCAGAGAAGAGAAACGTGAGTGCTGTCCTGAGATACTTGAAGAGTTAGCATGCAGAAGAGGATTAGACATGTTTTGAGTAGCTCCAGAGAGCAGAACTCTGTAGTAGCCACAGTGGGGGGCTGATTTCAGCTCAATGTAGAAAGAGAATTTTAACAGGGCTCGCTGGGGGAGTTCCCTGGTGGTCCAATGGTTAGGACTCGGCTCTTTCACTTCCGTGGCCCAGGTACAATCCCCGGTGGGGAAACTAAGATCCCCGAAAGCCGCCAGGCATGGCCGTAAACAAACAAACAGCCCCCTGCCTTAAATAAATAAATAAATAAATAAAAACAGGGCCCCCTGGTCCCAGTCCTGGGGGCTGCCTGGTGAGGTTAAGGGCCACGTCACTGCAGGGCTTACAGCAAAGGACCAGAGCATCCGTCCTGCAGGTTGGAGAGGGAGTTCCCTCCCAGGATCAGGGGTCAGATTGGGTGAGTCCAGGTAGCCTCTTGAGGGGCTTGAGTCCTGGGAGTCCATGATTCTTCCTTGAAGACCAAAGTTTGGTGAGTCAGTTGCCAGTGACCATCATTATTTATTGAACAGCCATAAACTGAATGGCCACCATCTTGGCCCTGTGAGTTTCTAGGATGGAGCTTACCTCTGATAAAGGCCCTGTGTCATGTGTGTGGCCTCTTGCTGAACCTACCATGGGACCAATTAACGAACTAATGGGGGTTCCAGATAATTCAGGCAGACAAAATTGTATAAAATGTCATGTTAGCCAGTTGTTTCAACCATATCCCCAATAAGACATTTCCCCAAATTTACATAAGTGGAGGGTTAGCATTCTGCCTCTTCCCTCTGCCCTGACAGAGCTCACAGGAGCAGGAAAATAAATGGTTGAAAAGGAAGAGAAGCAAATGGCTCTGAACGTGCCATGAGAGTGGAGTAATTGCTCCCTGAATAACAGGAGTGGACTGCTTCCCAACACACACAGACAAGAGGGGCCAGGGAAAGCTGTCCAGTGAATGAGATCATTCTTTTTAATGGGTGCCTTTCAGTCGCCCCATCTCTTAAGAATCTCTCATTGCTATGTCTGGTGTTCTTTTGGAAATGTAAGAGCGTAGCCTTTTAAATTGTATAACCCTGTGGGCAAATTCTGGCCTTCCCAATTCCTAACATCTGTGTGACCTGGGAGAAATCACTACTTACCCTCTCAAAGCTTTAAGTTCCTTACCTATAAAATGGAGTCAAGGGAATTTCCTGGTGGTCCAGTGGTTAGGACTCCGTGCTCTCACTGCCGAGGGCCCAGGTTCAATCCCTGGTCAGGGAACTAAGATCCCACAAGCCTCCTGGTGTGAAAAAGAAAAAAAATGGAGTTGATTTTTTTTAGTTGAGATGTGCCTGAGGATAAAACAAATTGTGATTGTGTTTTTGTTTCCTTCCTTTCTCTCAGGAGTCTTCTTTATGCCCCCTACCTGCACCTCAGCTCTCAGGATGCTGTGTCCCAGAATCACACCCCTGGGCCCTCTTTTCCTCCCTGGAAAAGTTGCCTTCTAGAAGCAGCACCAGGGCCTTCCTCATCCTGTCCAGGAGACAGTTCTCCTGACGGGGATCAGGTCACTCCTGAGGGTCCTTCAATAGGGAAGGTACTCAATCCCAAAACATACCTTCAATCTTTCCAAGCCTCCATTTCATCAGCTGTTGTATGTAACTATTACATCTATAATCTGGGGATGATAATAGTACCTTTCTTATAGGCTGGTTATGAAGATTCAGTTTGCTAAATGCCCATAAAGTACTTCTCAGCACAGTTCCTCACATATAGTAAATAAGAAATGGTAGCAACTATAGAATGACTGCCCCAAGGGGCAATCTTCCTCTTTCCAGAGAACAATGCATCAACATCCAGCTGTTTTCAACTTAAATTTTTATTAGTATTTTATGGAACTATGCCTTGAATCATCAACATTTCCAAGAAAATATTTTATTGAACAATGCCATGAGTTAATGATCTCAAGAATGCGGTTTCTCCCAGTGGCCTGACTACATTCACTTGAGTCAGTTTGCAGATGTTTTCTCGTGACTTTGGGAGTAGAGTATTTGCTTTTTAGATTTTGACTCCTTTGCCCTGAAGGGCTGGGGGTGTTTTACGGCTTTGTGGAACAGTACAGAGAAATAACCACAGGCAATTCCAGACAGTCTGGCTTTCAGGGATAGGGAACTTGGTGCACTTTCCCACCCTCTACAGCTCTAAGGAAAATAAAGTAGGAACTGGGGGAGGCCAGACCCTGAGGGAAAAGCCATTTCATTCAATCATTCCTACAGTCATTTATCAAACGCATCAAACTCTTTCTGGAGAAACAAAGACTTAGTCCCTGCACTCGTGGGTCCCAGTCAAATATAGATGGAGGAAATGTGACATTCATTTACTCACTCTGGACAAGGTTAGGAATGACCTTCACATGGTAAATCCTTTGATCAGTTCTTAGTCTTCATGTTACTCAACCCGACTGTGGAATTTGGCATAATTGACCTCTCTCCCTTCTTGAATGCTATGTTCACCTGGCTTCCTGGACCACTCTTGTCCTGATTCTCCTCCTGTCTCCCTGGCAACTCAGAAGGGGTTGGTTCTTTTCTGGTTCTCATTTACCGTCCTCAATTCTACACTCTAGGGTGCCTGTGGGTTTGTCCTTGGACTGCTTTTCAATATACGCTCATTTCCTTTGGTCATCTAATCCAATCCTGTGTTTGTTTGTTTTTTTGCGGTACACGGGTCTCTCACTGTCGTGGCCTCTCCCGTTGAGGAGCACAGGCTCCGGACGCGCAGGCTCAGCGGCCGTGGCTCACGGGCCCAGCCGCTCCGCGGCACGTGGGATCTTCCCGGACCGGGGCACGAACCCGTGTCCCCTGCATCAGCAGGCGGACTCTCAACCACTGTGCCACCAGGGAAGCCCTAATCCTGTGGTTTTAAATACCATACTTATGCTGACAACTTCCAAATTTGTATTTCTATCCCAGATTTCTCCTTTCCAGACACAACATATCCATTCAGCTACTCAACATCTCCACTCAGACATGACTTTAGGCATATCAAGTATAAGTTCAAAACTACATTTCTGACCCACCCTGCCCCTCTCGTAGTTTTCCCATCTCCTTAAATTGCAATTCCATCCCTCCAGTTGCTCAGATCAAAAATCTTGGAGTCATCTGTGACTTCTTTCTCTTATATTCCACATCTGATCCATCAGCAAATCCTCCCTTGAAAATATATCCCAAATACCACCCTGGTTCAAGTTACCATTATCTTTTGCCTAGATTATTGCAATAGCCTTGCGACTTGTCTCTCTCCTTTTACCCATAAGCCTCTACACAGTCTTCTCTCAACATAGCGGTCAGACTGAACCTGTCCAGCTGTGCATCAGTGCAGGTAACTTCCTCACTTAAAATACTGAAGTAGCTCCCCACTTCCCTCTGCAGAGAAGCCAAAGCCTGTCAAAGGCTTACACGTGCTGCCCTCCCCTACCTCCCATACACAACTCCCTTAACTTCATCTTTTCTGTTCCCCTCACTCATTCTGCTCCAGCCACACACACACTCTTGCCGTACCTTTGCCTGGAATGCTTTTCCCTCGAACACCTATGTAGTTTCAGTCTTCACTTCCTTCAGGTTTTTGCTAAAATGCTATCTTCCCAGTGGGGCCTTCTAAGAAGACCTTATTTAAAATTATACTCCCATCCTATACTCTCCATCCTCCCTCTATGTTTTATTTTCCTCCATGGCATGGATTGCCAGATTGATATTCTACATGTATTTATTTATTATCTAGTTCCTCCACTGCAAAGTAAGCTCTATGAGTACAGAGTTTTTTACTTTGTGGCATTTTTGAAAGTATTTAGAGAGTAACAGTATCTAGCACTGGCAACTGCCTCTGATATACTTATCTCTATAAGGTCTTAAATGTTATTACTTAAGTCCCAGTTTAAATCACTTTTCTTTTTATGTGTGTGTGTGTGTGTGTGTGTGTGTGTGTGTGTGTGTTTTCTTGTGATGTTTTTTTTTAATAAATTTTATTTATTTTATTTTTGGCTGCACTGGGTCTTTGTTCCTGTGTGTGGCCTTTCCTCTGGTTGCAGCAAGCAGGGGCTACTCTTTGTTGCGGTGCACAGGCTTCTCATTGCAGTGGCTTCTCTTGTTGCAGAGCACGGGCTCTAGGTGCACAGGCTTCAGTAGTTGTGGCATGCGGGCTCAGTAGTTGTGGCTCGCGGGCTCTACAGTGCAGGCCCAGTAGTTGTGGTGCACGGGCTTAGTTGCTCCACGGCATGTGGGATCTTCCTGGACCAGGGCTTGAACCTGTGGCTCCTGCATTGGCAGGTGGATTCTTAACCACTGCGCCACCACGGAAGCCCTAAATCACTTTTCTTAAAATGCAGAAAGGCAAATGTCTAAAACACTGCAAAAGCCAACCTATAAAATGTAGAGGACAGATATTTTTATCTGTTTTGTCCACTGCTGTGTTCTCAGTGCTAGAACAATGCCTAGTACATAGAACGAGCTCAACAAATACTTGTGAATGAATTAATTCTTACATATTGTACACCTACTATCTTTCACTCACTCTGCTAGAAGCTAGGATTACAAAGGTCCGTATCTCTACCTCCATTGTGTCATTGGTCAAATGTGAAGAGAGATGCGTAAGTCAAGTATTGAGGGAGAGGAGTTGGTGAGTGAAGCATCTTTGAAGGGCTACGCACACACGGAGAAAGGATGACTCTTACCCGGGGGAATCAGAAAAGGCTTCCTGAAGGAGGGGGCATCTGAAGAGGGCTTTGAAGGATGAATAGTTCGCCAGGTGATAAATAAATCTCCAGATAAATCTCCAAATCTTAGTTGCTTCACTGAAATAGATGTTTCTTTCTTACTCAAAGCCAAATCCAAGTCTAAGTTTGGTGGAAGGTTCTCCTCCAGGTGGGGATAAATGAGCCAGGCTTCTCCCAACTTGGGGCTCTGCCATCTTCACCTCATGGCTTTCAAGGGCGCTACAGAAGGAAAGAGCAGGAAGGATTCTGCCTATACGGTTTCCACAGCTCTGGCCTGAAAGTGGCGCACAATCATTTCTATATTCCATTGACCAGAACTCAGGCACATGGTCACAGCTCACTGCAAGGGAGACTACGTGCCCAGAAGGAAGGGGAAAAAAGGAGTTCAGTGGACAGCTAGACAGTTTCTGTTATCCCAGGCATAATGGGGTAGAGACAGGCCCCCAAGAGAAAGCATGTTATGAAAGTGTGATATGTTTGGGGAACACTATGGCGGAAACCAAGAGAGTGTGAAGGAAAGTGGCCAACGATAAAACTAGAAAGTAGGCAGGACTCACCTAGGAAGGCCTTCTGTTTTCCATGAAAAAGCCCTTGGACTTTGGTCCTGAGGGCGTTGAAGGTTAAACCATCCTTTTTCAGCCCTATCTTCACATCACTGAAACTGACAGGGTGGCTTTGCTGGGGCCAAGAGAAAAGACTACATCAGGTAGGAGTCATAGGAGGAAGAAACAGGAAGAAGAAAATGGGAGGAGAAGAGAGAGTCACTCCTACCACAAATGCCGCCGACATGAGCATCTCAGCCCACCAGTCAACCTGTCCCCATCTTTTTAATCACCATGTGGCATAACCATGGCTCTCATGCCTCAGCCCCGTCATGTGCTTGTTTCATTAAGTAATCACTGGCACAGATGCCATCACCGAGCTCTTCGTGAGGTATGGATGCCAGTTCTGCCCCACCTCGTGTAACCCCTTTTCAGAAAGGTGAGGTAGGGCTGCCTTTCTCTGTTTACACTCTTCCCAGCGATGCATGGCCTAACCCCACCTACAGCCCTGTTTGAAAGCCTTGTAACATTTTTCCTTAAAGTTTTTTCCCCCAATTGTTTGAATGGCAGAAACAAAAAAATCTAAAAATTAAAAACAAAAAAACCCCCAAAGATCATAAGCCTAAACAGTAGTTGGTGGCTAACGCCTAAAAATACTATCATTTGAAATTATTCCTTTGGGTCTGGCAAGCCTCTGGGAAGCCGAGAGACCTGCATTACGGTTCCAATCTTTGTCTCCCATCCCTCCAGACACCCCCATTTCGCTGCCGCTGAGCTGAGAGATGCTGGGTGAGTGGGGCACCCCTGGGGGCCTCCCTTCCTCATGCCCCAGGGCTTCTAAGGGCCCCTCCAGCTCTAATTGATGAGTTGAAGTAAACTAATGCTTCTGAGATGAGTGGAGAGAGTGGGGAGCGAGGGAGTCCAGCGTGGGGCGGCTCCAGGCTGATTGGGGGGACCAGAGGGCAGTGCCAAGGACACACCTGCCACCTCAGCTCCTCTCCAGAGAGGCTCTTAGTGTCAGAAGGAGCCAGAGCTCCCCTGGTCTAATCAGGAGGAGTGAAAACCACCAGCCCAATTTTAAAGAAGCCTAACTGCTGACTTTTCTTCTCACACTATCCTCTTTAGATAAGTGGCCAAAAGAAGAAAAAAAAAGACATTCAATCCCAGAATATAGTTGTTTTCCAATTTGGTTGCTCATAGACTAGTTAGTTGTTCCCTCGTCTTTGTTTCCAGTTTCTACCACAAGCTCCACCCGCCACTCGCAGGGGCTCATTCTTAGAGCCTCATCTAAAGAAGAAATGCTTCTCTTTCCTGATTACGCATGCAACACATACTTATTAAGTTTATTGTAAAAAAGACTGGAAAATACAAAAAGAAGGGAGGAGAGGAAGGGAGGAAGGGAGGGGAAGAAGTAGGAAGGAAGGATCCAGAGATAACTGCTCTTAACAGTTGGACCTATGTCTTTCTAGTTAGAGCTATCTTTTTAAAAACCAGATTAAGATTACATTGCCTAACTGTTTTTTTAGTTTTCCCCACTTGACAACATAGGAACATCTTCCCAAAGTCTTAAATATTCTTCCATAGCACCATTTTTGGTTACCGTAGAATATTTCATCTTCTCAGTAGATCCTTATTTAACCTGTTATAGACTACCCATATTATTTTAGGTTTTTGTTGTTGTGTTTTAAATAACAGAGATAAACATATTCTGATACATACGTTTTTTCCCTGCAGTCTCAGACTATTCTTTTAGGACAAAATATTTTTAAAGATGGGTGGATTTCCTACACCAAAAAAATTCTGTTGGGACTTCCCTGGTGGCACAGTGGTTAAGAATACACCTGCCAATGCAGGGGACACGGGTTCGAGCCCTGGTCCGGGAAGATCCCACATGCCACGGAGCAACTAAGCCCGTGAGCCACAACTACTGAGCCTGCACTCTAGAGCCTGTGAGCCACAACCACTGAGCCCGCATGCTGCAACTACTGAAGCCCACGCACCTCGAGCCCGTGCTCCACAAGAGAAGCCACTGCCGTGAGAAGCCCCGCGCACCGCAACAAAGAGTGGGCCCTGCTCGCCGCAACTAGAGAAAGCCCGCATGCAGCAACGAAGACCCAACACAGCCAAAAATAAATAAATAAATTTATTTTTAAAAATTCTGTTTATTTTAAAAGCTTTTAATGATTATTATCAAATTACCCTTCAGAAACAATGTACCAATTTATAGTCCCATCAGCAGTGTCTCTGTGTCCATCTCTTCACATCTTCACTGGCAGTGAGTGTTACTTTTAAAAAAATCTCTACTAATCTGATCATCCTGCCCTGATTTTAATATTTATTTACTCAAGGAGCAGAGCAGGCGAAAGGATTTTTCATGGAGGTGAGAAGAACCTAAGAGATGGGGAGCTGTGATTCTAAAGCATAATCTAAGCGCACAATCAGTAAATATTTGTACAAATTCTATGTAGATCTTGTTTTAGCAGAGTTACTTTAGTATAATGAGTATATTGGCTGCCGTAGGAGACTTGCCTCAAAGTCCTTTGTACTTACTGGCTACAGGACAGAAAGTAAGCAAACAGTGAGGCCTCTCAGTCTCAGGTTTCTCTTATATGAAATAGCTGTTCAACCCACAGGGTGTTTGTGACAATGAAATAAGAAAATGTGCATAAAAGTCCTTTGGAAACCATGACAGCACTAAACCTAGGCTGGGGATTCTTACTGTTGCTATCTCTAACCACAGTGAAAGATCGTATTATACCTGACCTTAAATAAATCATGTTGTTTTTAGACAAATCATCCCATAATCCCTAGCCAATTAAAGGTCTTGCCTCTACAGCCCAGCAGGATTAGACCTTCGTCCTGGAGATGTGGCAGACTATACAGGTGAGAGGAAGAGACCTCAGAGCCACTTCCTAACAGCTCAGGATCTTACAGTTTCACAAAGTAACCAGGCGCATGAGACAGATGCATCTACAAAACCAGTCAGGGATGTTAGAGAAGGAGCTGAGACCAGCATGTGCCCTCAATCGGGGCGGTGAAAACTTGTGGTGGCACCAGGGGCCAAGCCCCACCAGCTAAGAAGAAGTTGTAGCTATCAAGCAGGGCCAGACTGGAGGTCTGTATGCTTGGTAGAGGCTGGTAGGAAGCTGCTGTTTGCCTGGGATCCCTGGCGAAACTGCAGAGACCCAAAGGCCTGTGGGGAGCTGGTGAGGAGAGGAAGGGGTTTGGAAAGCCAGGGGTGTTTGGATTTGCTATGAAAGACAAATGGGGGGACAGAGGCCCAGAGAGCCTGTGAGCCCAGAAAGTTATTTCCTGGCAGTTTAAGCACAGCTGGTGGGAACCTAGAGGGAGGACGGCCTGGGAAATCTGGGAAAGAGTGAGGCCATAATTCTCAGCTGCTCCAGGCAGCAGAAACTAGTTTGGTCCTGCTGTTTAGCATTTGTGAGCTTCTCATTAGCATTTGAAGGAAGTGCCAGCAGAACACCCACAGAGCCTTTAGAGCTGTGCTCAGCCTGCTGGGCTGGACGGGGGCGGGGAGCTTAATTGCTCTGACGTCAGCCTGACTTCAAGAATCCAGTTATCTCCTGGACCCTAAGAAGGGGCTGAATCCAGTTGCTAACCCAGCTAAAGCCCAAAGTCATTCTGTTTATAAAATGTCCCACGTTCTTAGCTACTTCTATCTTTGGCCCAATATACTGGGTTGGCCCAAAAGTTTGTTTGGGTGTTTCCATAACATCTTACGGAAACCCTGAACGAACATTTTGGCCAACTCAATAGAAAGCATAATAATTTGGGAAAGAAAAAAATTACTGCCATAGGAAATGTTCAATTATTACCTCACTTAACCCTCACTCCATCTTACAAAATAGAAACTAGTATTGTCTTTTTGTCAGAAATAGCATGTTTCAGAAGCAGTTTCAGAAACAGATGCCAAACTCACAATCTGATAGCAGAGGCATCCCTAGTAATACTACATGCTTGAGTTTCCAGAAGCTTCCCTGAATTTTTTGCACTCTAATTAGAAATTAGGTGTTTATTTCTTAGGGGAAAAATCAGGCCAATTTTTGGCTTTGGAGCCCAAGGATGGCACGTAGGTGTGTCCAGGGATTCAGGTTTTGGTTCTCGAAGAACTGCAACCAGGCAATGAATGTGCAACTGTCTTGTCCTGCTCTTCTGAGAAGGGAAAAAGATGGAGTGGACGAATATGGAGTTTAAAGCACAAAGAATCCCAGCTCCGTCCCGCCAGCTCTACAGGCCCCAGTTATTTTGAAATGAAACTCACTTTAGAAATGCAAATGACTCACCATTTGGAGTTGGGGTTTCAGCGTCCGCCAAGCTCACTGTGGCTTTGAAGACCTTTAGGGAGCTGGTTGTGTTCGCCCGGGAACACCTCCCTCCCGGGGTTGCTGCTGGAGCCAGAGGAGATCGGGACAGTAAAAGGGCTTTTGGTAAAGTGTGAAAGATAACATTCAATTTTATAGTGATAATGTCGAGTCCTGAATATCTCGCAGCCCCTTGAACTAGCCAATGGAAGAGACAAGATTTTGCAAGGACTCTATGCCACTGCCCTGGGTAGACAAAGTCTTGGTCTAGAGCTGCTTCTATTCTTTTTTTTTTTTAAGATTTTTTTGATGTGGACCATTTTGAAAGTCTTTATTGAATTTGTTGCAATATTGCTTCTGTCTTATGCTTTGGCTTTTTGGCCACAAGGCATGTGGGATCCTAGCTCCCTGACCAGGGATCGAACCCGCACGCCCTGCATTGGAAGGCGAAGTCTTAACCACTGGACCGCCAGGGGAGTCCCCTAGGACTGCTTCTGTTCTTAAAATCTGATTTCCCATTTCTCCCTGCCCCTCCTCCCCGACAGCACCACAAAGACTGGGGCCTCTCTTGGGCAGTGTTCTCTGTCCCATTGAGTTAGCCCATGACACTGCAGCTGCACGGGTCGAAGAAAAAACATGCCTGGGGCCCCCAACAGTAAAGCCATGTGACAGCATCTGAGATGCTGTGCGGGGAGGAGGTGGAGAAGGCAACAGAGGAGAGAGCTGGGAGAGGAAGACGGGAAGAGAAGCCCAGAGTTCTATCCCACAAGCGCCCGATGCAAACTGCTTACTGCTCCGGGCCCAGCAGGCTCCCCAAACAGGCCTCAAGGCTGCTTTATCAGATGCTAAAATCCCTCATTTCCATTTCCAGAGGGAGTTTTATTTCTGAATAACTGAACTAGATAAAATAACTGAGAGGCAGCAGGGCCTCACCGGTTAAGAGCTAGGACTTCTGGGCAAAATTGCTTGGGTTTGAATCTTGACTTCACCTCTTATGAGCTGTGTGACCTTGGGCAAGATAATTAACCTCTCTGTGCCTGAGTTTTTCTTATCTGTAAAGCAGGACAAATAGTAATAGCACCAGGTTCTTACATACTGTACAAATTATGGGAGTTAATCTTTATCGAATACTTAGAACAGGTCCTGGCACATAGTTTCTTTAACGTTTTAAAAACAGATATTATTATTTTATTATATTATTATTATTTTGGCCATGCCTAGTGGCTTGCAGGATATTAGTTTCCTGACCAGGGATTGAACTCGTGCCCTCTGCAGTGGAAGCGTGGAGTCCTAACCATTGGACCACCAGGCAAGTCCCAAAATAGATTTTTTTTTTTTTTTTTTTGCGGTACGCGGGCCTCTCACTGTTGTGGCCTCTCCCGTTGCGGAGCACAGGCTCCGGATGCGCAGGCTCAGCGGCCATGGCTCACGGGCCCAGCCGCTCCGCGGCATGTGGGATCTTCCCGGACCAGGGGCACGAACCCGCGTCCCCTGCATCGGCAGGCGGACTCTCAACCACTGCGCCACCAGGGAAGCCCCCAAAATAGATATTATTTTATTAATGCATCTCCCTGACTAGATATATGCTCTGAGAGCAAGGCCCTGTCTGGATTTGCTTATTGTACATCCAGTGCTTAGCGCAGCATAAACAGTCAACTCTCTGGATAAAGGGACCCTCTCAAACCCTTCCTAGACTCCCTACTACAGAGAAGGAAGGCTGCAGCTCCGGCTCCACCCATGCAAGCAATAAAAGGCACAGCTGCTAGCAGTCAACGAAACCAAAGTGACCCCTGGAGCTATGCCGTGACACAGTTCCCTGTTCTCAGACCCCCGGACTTCTCCTTGTTTTCACCGCACAGGATGTAGGGCCCCGAACTTATTTACTTGGAGGAAGCGTTTGGTCTCTGAGGCGGGAGTGTCTGCCCAGGTCCAGGTGTGGGCCAAGTGTCCTCGGTCTCCCACACTCCCCTGGGGAAAACAGCAGCCCAGATAGCTCTGTGGCTTGTGGGCAGAGAGCCAGCCTCCTTCCTCTGTTCTCAAGGCACCTGATCCTTCTGCAGAGGCTTGGGCTGGACGCATGTGTAACAGAGAGCTAGCTCCAGCCCAAAGTTTCTTCCTGAAAATGTCGACATCTCCCCCTCACAAGGCAATCAGCATTTGCGGGACCCTGCTTGGCCCTCCCCAATGCAGAACTCTAGTGGGGACCAAAGTATAGTGATGTTCACTGAATCCAAGTCATCTATATCGTATGTAGCGCCGAGAAGGAATAAAAACCAACAATGAAACATTCCATTGATTTTAAGATATACTTCATAGAAGCTACAATATGAAAAAATTGCATTTTAGAATTGATGAAAACAGAGCACCATTACTACATGCAAACAGCAGGAAGAAAAGAGAAGTGATCAGAGGAGAACGTTCACATGTTCCACCAATGCATCTACCTGCCATGTACTCTGCCCTCCCTCTTCTGACAATGGGTGAACTGCCCACGCCCCCATCTACACCAACCCCTGCACCTATGAACTGGGTTCCATCCCCTCTCAACAACTTAAGGACACGTCGTTCCAGCAATCCCCACTCCTCTCCTCTGCATGGTTAATTTTTCCTCTCATTTGTTTCCACTGCCTAGAACTATGAAATAATGTCTTCCTTCTTGATGCCTCTCCAATTCCATTCTTGGCTGCATTTTACACAAAATTCCTTAAAAGAGATGTGCACTCTTACCTTGTCCTCTCCTCCCACATGTTTCCTTGAACCCTGATGGGAACACCAGCCTTCCATCCCCATTGCTCCATCTAAACAGGTTTCTGTCTAGGTCCCCAGTGACCTTCCATTGCCAAATCCAAGGGTTGACCCTAGTCCTTAGCTTACTCCTCTCTCAGCAGCAATTGGCTTCCAAGATGCTACTCTCTCCTGGTTCCCCTCCTCCCCTCCCTGGTCATCCTCCATACACTGGCATTCCCTGAGGACCACACCTCTTTTCTACCTGCCCCCAATGCCCTGGTGATCTCACCCAGTCCCGTGGCTTTAATTACCATCCTCACTTTAATAACGACGGTCTCCAGCTCTGGCCTCTCTTCTGAACTCAGGGCTTGTATCTCCTGATAGGCAACTCAAACTAATATGTCCAAAACCAAACTTTCTAATTCTAACCTCAAGAAATCTTCTCCATCTTAATTAGTAATTCTTTCCAGTTATTCTGGCCAAAAACCTTAGAATTCAAATCATCCTTGACTATTCATCCAATCCATCAACAAATCCTTTTGGATTTCAAAACCTCCAGAAGAAGATCGCATCTCACAACTTCCGCTTGCTGCCACCCTAGCCCAAATTCCCATCCTCTTTTACCTGGGCTGTCGCAATAGTCTTCTACTGGTTTCCCTTTGGCCACTCTGTCTCCAGCATTCTATTTCCCGCTCAAAAGCCAGAGTGATCCTTTAAAAGGACACCAGGAAAAAAAAAAAAAAAAAGGACACCAGACCCTAAACTGTCTTTGTTCAAACTCTCCAAGGCTCTCGTCTCAGGCAGAGGAAAGCCCCTCCCGCAGGGTCTAGCTCCTGGCCTCTCCCCTCTCTTGGTCGGCTCCAGCCACACGGGCCTCCTTGCTATTTCTAGAATACACTGAGCACCCTCCCACTTGGGTTTCTTCTTCCCCCACCATGATTGAGCCATGTACTCACCGCCTCACCCGCTGCAGGTCTTTGATCCACTGTCACTTTGTCAGTGTGGCCTCCCCTGATGTCCTCCACACAATGGCCCTCCCCAATGTCACCCCGCCCCCTACCCTGCTTTCTTTTCCTGTACATGTCACGCCCTCACATATTGTACATCTATGTGTTGTTTTGGGGCTGACTGTGGCCCCCACTTGCACGTCAGCTCCATGAAGTCAGGGATTTTGTTCACCACTGTATCCTCAGCACCTCGGACACCACGTGGCACATGGAGACGCTCCAAGAAGATTTACGGAGCGACCTCTGATGCTGAAGAAAACTTTCTTTATGCAGAAATGTTAGGAGCATGACTAGTTTTCGTATTTCTTTCTACAACTAGGTCACTGGGAGTTAAAAGAATAGCATATAGGGCTTCCCTGGTGGCGCAGTGGTTGAGAGTCCGCCTGCCGATGCAGGGGACACGGGTTCGTGCCCCGGTCTGGGAAGATCCCACATGCCGTGGAGCGGCTGGGCCCGTGAGCCATGGCCGCTGAGCCTGTGCATCCAGAGCCTGTGCTCCGCAATGGGAGAGGCCACAACAGTGAGAGGCCCGCGTACTGCAAAAAAAAAAAAAAAAAGAATAGCATATACAGAAGTGTTTCCTGGAAGTCACCTGAAAACACAGAAAACAGCTGCCCTGTTAATCTTACAAAAGGATCTTGTCTGAAAGCATCTGTTCATGGCCTGAGTGTGCTTGTGCAACAGAGGAGTCCGGCCAGGCTTCAGGGGTCACTGAAATGACCAGAGGGTATTGCAGCCAAGGACCTTCTTACCCTCCCTCGCCTACCCCCACACCCTTGCCCCCTTCGTCTCTGCCTATAGGGCCCTGACCATCCTTGCTCAACTTCTCTCTCCCTTTCCCCACTGGGTCTCCCTCTTTGCACCCTCGGCTCTTTACCAGACCCTTCTTAAGCCATTTATAAGCTTATGTGGCCCCATCTGGACCTGTCTGTCTCCTCCCCAACAAGCCCCTCTCCCCAACCAAGACTGTGAAGCATTTGAAGGCTGGGGTTGTGTCTGACCTATCTTTGTACCCCTAACACCTAACACAGTGCCTGGCATATCATGACTGAATGAACTCTCCACTGTTGACAGGCTGGCTTTTTCACAATTTCCCAGAGACAGGCTGAGCTTATTCTTGGCAAAGCTTTGCTCATGCCATGCTCTCCAACCAGTATTCCCTACCCTCTCATTTCTACACACACCACACACACACACACACACAGCTATCCTTTGATAGCTAACTCTTAGTTAAGCAGAATATTTCAGCTCAAAAAGTATTTAGTGTCTATTTACAACATTCTAATACTGTACTCAAAGCTTGATAAAGGTAAGTTGTGGTTGATTCGTTGGCACAAGTTTCATCAAATACTATTTTCTTCATGAGGCCTTTCTTTATAATTCCAAGCGATGCACATCTGTCCCCTGTTGGCAGACGCACTGCATGGAGGGTTGGTTTGAGAGAGAGGTCGTAAAGCACTGCCATGTGGTGATGCGGTGGGGTGTAAGGGCTGGGGTCAGACTTCCTGGTTCAAACCCAGGTTTCCTACTTACTAGCTGTCTGGCCTTGGCCCAATAACTGTCTATCTGAGCATCTGTTCCCTCATCTATAAAATAGGGATAATAATAACCTCCTTCAGAGGGCTGTTGGGAAGATTTAATGAAAGCACACAGAAAAAAAGAAAGCACATAGATCATGATCAATGAACAATAGCTGTTATTATCTCACAGTTTAAGCCTTTGGTATGATTTACTACTTTATGTGGTACTGTGTTTCATTTTCTAATTCTGTCATATATGTAAATTCTCTCTTTTTTTTTTTTTTTGTGGTACGCGGGCCTCTCACTGTTGTGGCCTCTCCCGTTGCAGAGCACAGGCTCTGGACGCGCAGGCTCAGCAGCCATGGCTCACGGGCCTAGCTGTTCCGCGGCATGTGGGATCTTCCCGGACCGGGGCACGAACCTGCGTCCCCTGCATCGGCAGGCGGACTCTCAACCACTGCGCCACCAGGGAAGCCCTGTAAATTCTCTCTTAAATGACAGTTCAAGTTCCTGGAAGGCACGGATCATAAACAAACAGGCCTAGAATGAACAGAGAGGCATTAAGTTGTTCTAATTACGAATTAATTCATGGTTCCCAAAGCTGTATCTTTTTTACTACTTGGCAGGTCATTTTCTCAGACTAGGGTTAGGGAAGAGAGGTAGGCATTTCATATACGGTTACCTAAACAATTAGGTATTTGTAAGTCATAGCTGACGGGAGTGTGTTGTGTGGGAGAGTGTAAAGGAACCCTTTGGCCCAGAGCTGCCTTCTTTTCCTAGTCAGCTGGAATGATTAATTAGAAGCAATGCTACATAAGGCATAAACCTACAAAAAGGCTCAGCCTTGGTTCTCCATGCTGGTTCTGCCTTTGTCTAGCTGTGTTACTTCAGGTAAGTTATTTAACCTCTGCTTCCTTATTTGCAGAGTGAAGATGATGATAATAGTCTCACCTCCTAGGGTTATGGTAAGAATTAAAGGTTAAGTGCCAGACACACAGTTAAGGGCTCAATATGTGATTGTTTTTATGACAACTGCTTTGTTCATTTGCTCCAGTTCTGGGGCAGGTCTTAGGGCCGGGCCACCAGTGGATGTGTTTTAACACTTCCAGGCCACAGAAGGGACCTGTTTGAGTGTCACACAGGTGACAGAAGCTTGCCTTGTGCCAGGAGTGTCCCCTGCCCTGAGGGGATGCCCAGACATTGCCAACTACTCCTCCGTTAGGGGGTAGCTGGGGCACAAGAAAAACTTCTATTGCTATTATTTTATTTGCATTTCTCAAACTAACCTTGCATGGGAATCAGAATTTTATTTTTAATTTTTTAAATTATTATTTAGTTTCTTTTTTTTTTTGAATTTTTTTTGGAATTATTTATTTTTGGATGCGTTGAGTCTTCGTTCCTGTGCACGGGCTTTCTCTAGTTGCTGCGAGCGGGGGCTACTCTTTGTTGCAGTGCTTGGGCTTCTCATTGCAGTGGCTTCTCTTGTTGCAGAGCTCGGGCTCTAGGCGCACGGGCTTAGAAGTTGTGGCTTGCGGGCTCTAGAGCACAGGCTCAGTAGTTGTGGCGCACGGGCCCAGTTGCCCCGCGGCATGTGGGATCTTCCTGGACCAGGGCTCGAACCTGTGTCCCCTGCATTGGCAGGCGGATTCTTAACCACTGTGCCACCAGGGAAGTCCCAGGAATCAGACTTTTAGAGCAGTAAGAGCTCTTGGGGCATGATCTCTGAGAGGTGATAAAGGCACAGGCATTGGGGTCAGACTGAAGCTAAGTCCGGCACTGACCGTCCCCAGGGGGCGACCTTGGGTGAGGACCCAAGCTCTCTGGCTCCTGCTGTTCAGAGTGGGAGCTTGTTAGACATGCAGAATCTCAGACCTGCTGAATCAGGACCTGAATTTTAGCAAGATCCAAAGGCAGTTCATAGAACTTTAAGGTTTGCAAAGCTGTGATCTAACCCCTCACTCTTCTCTTCTATAAGACTGGGTGAACAGTTAAATGAGAAATGAATATCCTAGCACAGTGCCTGTTAGAGTTATTAGCTGTCTCTCTTTTATCCATAGCATCCTTCAATTTCCCTTTTATAACATGCATCTTAATGGTTTATAATTGCCTGCTTACCTGTCTCCTTCATCAGAATGGGGATTGTCAGGGCTTCCCTGGTGGTGCAGTGGTTGAGAGTCCACCTGCCGATGCAGGGGATGCGGGTTCGTGCCCCGGTCTGGGAAGATTCCACATGCCACGGAGCGGCTGGGCCCGTAAGCCATGGCCGCTGAGCCTGCGCGTCCGGAGCCTGTGCTCCGCAACGGGAGAGGCCACAACAGTGAGAGGATCGCGTACCGCAAAAAAAAAAAAAACAAAGAACCTTCCAGTTCAACTCAGAATGGGGATTGTCAGATCAGAGAATGTATTTATTATGTTCACTGCTGTATACTCAATGTCTGTCACTGAGTAAGAGCCACGCATTAAGGGACTGACTGACCAACTGAATGAATGAATGAGGTCCAGGACTATCTCCTGCCCATTCTCTGTGACACACCCAACTCAGGCACATTTGCTTTACACTGTATGCTCAGTGACAATAAGCCAATGACCTTATCCAACCTCCTCATTTTATAGATGAAGAAATTGATGCTCAAAGTACTGGTTAAGTAACTTGCCGAGGGCACCCATATCTGTATGTTACCCACCTCTGGGCACTAGCAAGTGCAGTCTTCTCTGTGACATCTTTATTTTAAACATCTCCCATATGTAACAGCTGTTTAGATGACTATCTTTCTGACTTGGAGGTGGAGTGACTGCCTTCTTTTTTAGAACTAACATATTTAGAACTAATCCACTTGACAGATGCGTTGCTTTCTGTGGTTAAGAGAGGGATTTTATTAGGGCTGCCTACTTATTTATTTTATATGTATTTATTCTAGATATATATGTATATATTGCTGTCTAGTGCAACAGCATTTCTATCATTTCTTTTTTTTTTTTTGGCCAAGCCACACAGCTTTCAGGATCTTAGTTCCCTAACCAGGGATTGAATCTGGGCCCCCAGCAGTGGAAGCGCAGAGTCTTAACCACTGGACCACCAGGGAATTCCCTATCATTACTGTTTCTAAAACAGCAGAATATCTGATTGATATTGACTCAGCTGCTTTGCTAAGCTGCTATCATTGCTTTCTCCTAATTTGCCTTTACGTTACTGTTATGCATTTACCCTCAGGTCTACCTTTGTAGAACAGTATTAATTCACCTATTAACTCACAAAATAAGGAAAACCCAACAGCCAACAGTGCTAATACTGGTAAGCCCACTGCCCACTTAACCTTGAAATGTGGCACCAGAAGAACGTAGCTCTTCGACTTGCCTGTTATATACCAGATATTTACGAGATCTCTACAATTTTGCCAGCATGTTATTGAATTCAGTTATCAGACTTCTTACATTATCCTTCTAAATTAAAAATAAATCAGTTCCTTGATTTTTTCATTTGCTTTTCCATTCACTAGGGGACCCAGGGGGAGAATAAAATATGGGGGTTCCAGGAGGGGAAGCTTCAGGGCAAGGGAAGGAGGAAGCAGATGGGAAAGAGGAAGAAGAGAGGTGGGAATGAAGAAGATGAACCTGAAAGAGGAAGCTGAGGAGAATACAGGGAAGAGGCGATGAATGCAAAAGGTATAAGATTATTTTTATATAATTATTTAACCATGTACAGTATGCATAAAAAAGCCTGGAAGGAAATACACCAGTATGGTAACCGTAGATCTCCACTCTTACCTGCTGTGTAACGTACAGTGCTCTAGGGCAGGCAAGGTGCCGTTCTCTACCCCATCCACGTCGGCTCGGCCACATGGCTTGCTCTGGCCAATGGAGTGTGAGTGGCGGTTCCACTACACTAGTTTCAAGTGAAGCCCTCAAGAGGCATCATGTTTTTCTGCCTACCCTCTTGCATTCTTGTGATCTCCCATGGGGTGCTGGTCTGAGGAAAATGAGGAGACACATGCAGGTGATCAGACTTAAACCAACTCAGCCTGAACCCAAGCCCAGCCCAGCTCAGCTGAGAACCCAGAGCCTCACTGGACCCAGGAAAGAGAAAATTAATGTTTGTTGCTGTCGACTGTTTAGATTGTGAAGTTGTGTGGCAAAGACGGATTCATTCTGATCATCTCTGAATGATGGAATAGTTGATGGTTATTTTCTTCCTTATTATTTTCCGTATTTTCCAAGTATATTTGAATGAGCTTGCTTTACTTTTAGAGGAAAATAAATAAATAAAGCATGAGGAAACATGCATTTCCTACTAAGTCCTTCACTATTATAATACAAGATCAAACTTATCTGAACTGTACACACAAAGAATATAATTTATAAGACTGTTAAGGCAACTTCAAAAACACCAGTATACTGATTCATATGCGTTTTTCTCTCACATTCCTCTCTCTGCACAGTTAACAATGAAGTTCACATGTCTATTGTCTTAACATATATTCTTCGTGTTTTGAAAAGAGCAGCTGTTTCTGAGGTTGTGTTTTAGGATCTGATTACATCACACACAAAGGCAAGCTCAGGGGCCTGGGAGATCCTATTCAGTTTGAGAGAATTAACACAAAGCTAATTCTCTGTCAAGGGTTGAACCAACCCCTTCCTTTCCCATCATTCTTTCTTTTTTTTTCTTTAAGTTTTGGCTGCACTGGGGCTTCGCTGCTGCCGGCAGACTTTCTCTAGTTGCGGTGAGCGGGCGCTACTCTTCGTTGTGGTGCACAGGCTTCTCACTGCGGTGGATTCTCTTGTTGTGGAGCACAGGCTCTATGTGCGTGGGCTTCAGTAGTTGTGGCATGTGGGCTCAGTAGCTGTGGCTCACGGGCTCTAGAGCGCAGGATCAGTAGTTGTGGTGCACAGGCTTAGTTGCTCTGCGGTATGCAGGATCTTCCTGGACCAGGGCTCGAACCCGTGTCCCCTGCATTGGCAGGTGGATTCTTAACCACTGCACCACCAGGGAAGTCTCTCCCATCATTGCTTGGTCAGGATAATTTTTTTGCTTTACTGATTCTTCTCATTCATTATGGGATGTAGGGAGGCAAGAATAAAATAAAAGGGGCAAGGGGACTTCCCTGATGGTCCAGTGGTTAAGACTCCGCACTTCCACTGCAGGGGGTGTGCATTCGATCCCTGGTCGGGTAACTAAGATCCTGCATGCCGAACGGTGTGGCCAAAAATAAAAAATAAAATAAAAGAATTGCTTTATAAGTGGTTTAAAAATTAATAAACAGGGGCTTCCCTGGTGGCGCAGTGGTTGAGAGTCTGCCTGCCGATGCAGGGGATACGGGTTTGTGCCCCGGTCCGGGAGGGTCCCACATGCCGTGGAGCGGCTGGGCCCGTGAGCCATGGCCGCTGAGCCTGCGCGTCCGGAGCCTGTGCTCCGCAGCGGGAGACGCCACAGCAGTGAGAGGCCCGCGTACCGCAAAATAAATAAATAAATAAATAAAAATAATAAAAAGGGGCAGGAAAGGAACCTCAAAGAACATATGGAGGGGAAAGAGGAAGAAGACTGATGGGGATGAATAAAATGAATCAGAAAGAGGAAACTGATGAAAAGCAGAGAAGTGGGGAAACAAGGCAGTGGGTGAAATGGGAGGGGCTGGGGCTGCTGGAGGAGAACTAGTCAAAGTGGTTTCAGAAACTTGGTGTCGCCTGGTTCCTCACTGTCCATACCTGCACTCACTGTCCACATTTGCACTAAGCCAGTGCCACAAAGCCAAACTCTCCCTGACCTTCCAGCCCTCCCCAGCCTGACCCTCCCCTCTTTCCTCCAATAACTCACCTCTCCCACCTCTGCCCCCCACATCCCGACTCAGTCACCCTGTGTCTGCCTTCCTGTGTTCTCGGTCAGTTTGTTCTGCTTCCAAAATTCTCTCCAGTTCCTCTTGGTCCTTCCAAATTCTGACCGTCCTTCAAGGCCCCATGCAAGCCTTGAAGCATTCCCAGCCCACACTGAGGTCACCCTTCTCTGAACTCTGGCCCAGGTCTCTCCCCTGAGCTCCAGCCTCATAAATCTGATCTCCCCCTTGGTATCTAGTAGTATCTCAAATGTGTCTGACTTTTCCAAACCCTACATTAGGATGTAAGCTCTACGAGGCAGAGATTGGGTTTGGTTTGTTCATTGCTGTATCCCAGTGCCCAGAAGAGTGCTTGGCACTGAACAGGCACTCAATAACTATTAGTTGAATGCACCCCAGTGTTCATAGCAGCATTATTTACAATAGCCAAGATATGGAAGCAACCTAAGTGTCCATCAACAGATGAATGGGTAAAGAACATGTGGTATATACATACACAATGGAATACTACTCAGCCATAAAAAAGAACAAAATTTTGCCATTTGAAGCATGGATGGACTTGGAGGGCATTAAGCTAAGAGAAATAAGTCAGACAAAGAAAGACAAATACGGTATGATTTCACTTATATGTGGAATCTAAAAAATACAACAAACTATTGAATTTAACAAAAAAAGCAGCAGACTCAGATATAGAGAAAAAATTAGTGGTTAGCAGTGGGGTGAGGGAACGGGAGGGGGCAATACAGGGGTGGGGGAGTGGAAGGTAGAAACTATTGGGTGTAAGATAGGCTCAAAGATGTATTGTACAACACAGGGAATATAGCCAGTATTTTGTAATAACTGTAAATGGAAAGTAACCTTTAAAAATTATATAAACACTTTTTAAAAATAAAAATAACTATTAGTTGAATAAATAAATGAACTCCTACAGCAGCAACAGCCAGGAGGACATAATTTGCTTCTCTTGCATTGCGTACTGATGTCGCTTGGCTGTCTAATTTTCCCAGCTGGCCTTTAGGATCAGGGATCCTATAGATTTCCTCTGGGCTTTTAGCACAAAGCTGTGCACATAGGTGATTTATTCACTGATTAAACAGCCAAGTCCCACAGCAGAACAAGCCCATGTCTAAAGGCACCTTTCTCAAAGCCTGGGAACCACATGCTAACTCATGAAAAGAATATATTTACTCCTATCCACAGTTTTTAAAAATTAATTATTTATTTATTTGGCTGTGTTGGATCTTCGTTGTTGCGTGTGGGCTTTCCCTAGTTGTGGTGCAGGGGGGCTACCCTTCATTGCAGTGCACAGGCTTCTCATTGCGGTGGCTTCTCTTGTTGCGGAGCTTGGGCTCTAGGCGCATGGGCTTCAGTAGTTGTGGCGCACGGGCTTAGTTGCTCCGCAGCATGTGGGATCTTCCCAGATCAGGGTTCGAACCCGTGTCCCCTGCATTGGCAAGCGGATTCTTAACCACTGCGCCACCAGGCAAGTCCCCCCTATCTGCAGATTTTTAAGCACGTGGGGTTGAGCCCTGTATCAGGTCAGTATAATACTTTTTCATGTGTTTCATTCTCATCACTCTTTAATTGGGTATGTTTTATCTGTACATCTGGATGGGGAAGAGGCTCTGAGTCTTTTCCGACTCCTTTGCCCCCTGCAGTGGCCTGCCAGCACCACCTGAGCACGCAGAGGGAGCTCAACCCAGGCTGACCTTGATTAGAGACAAAGGCCTTTCAGTGCTTGAGTCCTGTTGCCCTGTAAGGCCCTGTGAGGCTGAAAGCAGGGGTTCTGATTGGCTGTCAGTGACATCACACTCCTGGCACCCTTTCTCCCCAGATGCACGTCTGCTTTACCTTAGTGCCCCATTTCACAACAGCAACAAGACACAACAGGAAGCAAATGTCTAGAGCTGTTCCATCCACTCCAATTTCAGGGTTTTTCACAGCATCACTCTGACAACAAAGCATCTCCACATCAGTTCCGTGGGCTTCATGGGGAACTTTTCCCCACCAGAGTTATCGCTGTGGGTGGAGCAGACTTTGTGTTCTACCTTATTTGCTTTCTATATGGAACTGCTATTGGAATGACTAATAGTCACATCATCGCTACGTTAGGAAGCAATTATCTGAAAACAAATTCATTTCCTGAGTCATCCAGTTTATTTAGCATGCATCCCTCTCTCTCTCTCTTTTTTAAAAAAATTATCTCAGCAGGAGAGAAATACAAACTTCCTGTAGTACCTCCTGCTGTATTTGTCAGGGGATTATATACCCTGTTTAGATTGATTAGCAGAGGTATTACTTTTGCCTGTGTTACTCAGTCTGTCCCATTCTAATCCTGAATTTATTTTCAAAAGACAAATGGTTTTCAGGATTAACTTCTTTGCCTTTCACTCCTTTGTGTGATAGATGACTAATGCTGCTGCATTCATTAGCTCACCAACTGCCTGGCTTGGTTTTTGCCTCTTTCCTTCTTTTCTTTTTTCTGTTTTCCTTCCTTCCTTCCTCCCTCCTTTCCTTCCTTCTTTCTTTTCTCCTTTCCTTCCTTCCTTTTCTTCTCCTCTCCTTTTCTTTTCTCTCTCCTTTCCTTCCATTTTCTTTGAACGATATGAATATTTGTTTTAGAGATACGAATACTTTCATATTTTCTTCAAATTCTGTATGAGTTTCCTGTGGCTGCTATAACAAATGACCACAAACTCGGAGGCTTAAAACAACAGAAATACATTCTCTCACAGTTATGAAGGGCAGAAGCCTGAAATCAGTACCCCTTGCTGGAGATCAAGGTGTCGGCAGGATGGTTCCCCTTGAGGAAGCTCTAGGAGAGAATCTGTTCCTTGTCTCCTCCAGCCCGTGGTGGCCAGTGGCATTCCCTGGTCTGTGCCCTCATCACTCCAGCCTCTGCCTCCGTGGTCACATCGCTGGCTCCTCTTCTGTATGAGTCTCATTTCTCTTTGCCTCTCTTGTGTAAGGACACCTGTGATGGCATTGAGGGCCCACCTGGATAACCCAGAATAACTTCTCCATGGCAAGAACATTAACTTAATCACATCTGCAAAGACTCTCTTTCCTTAGAAAGTGACATTTACATGTGTCAGGGGTTCAGATCTGATATCTTGGGGGCCATCATTCAGCCCACCACACTTTCCATTCCCTGCTTCCCACAGCGCACAGAATAGTTTGTATCTACGTGAAAAGGTTGGTGGAGAAAGATAAGAAAGAGCAAATCTAGAGGAAGGAGAAGACAGTTCAGTGTTTCCTTGTTTGCTAATTCCTTCCCGCGGCGCGGTGGCCCTCCTGGCATGGGTTCCAGCTTCCTAAGGAAATGTGGGACAGTGCGAGGTGCTCTACCCTGGGAGCTGGTGGGCGGAATGGTGGGAGGCCCAGATAGTCCCTTCTTCTTCCTTGGCAGCCAGGGCACTGACGTATGACACAGTCTCATCCAATCAGTTATTCTCACTCAGGGGCTCTGACTTTTGAGGGTGCGGCACAGGGATGTCTGGAGAACTGGAGATTATTATTTATTTTATTTTATTTTATTTATTTATTTTTGGCTGTGTTGGGTCTTCGTTTCTATGCGAGGGCTTTCTCTAGTTGCGGCGAGCGGGGGCCACTCTTCATCGCGGTGCGCGGGCCTCTCACTATCGTGGCCTCTCTTGTTGCGGAGCACAGGCTCCAGACGCGCAGGCTCAGTAGTTGTGGCTCACGGGCCTAGTTGCTCCGCGGCATGTGGGATCTTCCCAGACCAGGGCTCGAACCCGTGTCCCCTGCATTGGCAGGCGGACTCTCAACCATTGGGCCACCAGGGAAGCCCGGGAAGCCCCTGGAGATTATTTCCAGGGCAGCAGCGTCAAGGGTCAGGAGCAGCGCCCACCAGCGTCCAGTGGCAGCAGTCTCCCTCCGGGCCTCCTGCTGCGGCAGGATCTGGCTGAGTTCTCCCTCCGCCTTTCACCTCCGGGGGTTCCTGCTCAATTTTCCAGCCCGGTTCTCCCACAGTCCTATCCATTCTGTGAGCTACCACTGAACACCCTGCATTCCTTTTCTGCTGAAGTGAGCCCGAGTTGGTCTCTGTTATTTGTAACCACATGCCCTCCCTGACTTAGAAACAGCCAGCTCCAAAGCTCTCTTTTTATAAAGTGTGGCAGCTCTTTCACTCAAGGGGAGGATTCTCACTTGAGGACAATGCAGGCAATGAGGGTAAGGGTCTGCGATGTCCATGGCAGGACTGTTGGGAAACACCCAAATGTCTGGGTGATAAAAAAAAGTGCCTTCACGTTATGAATTACTGTGCAGAATTTAAAAAGAAAGAAACGTGTACAGTTCTCAACTATTGGATTATGACCCTTTTAAAAAAATATTGTAGGGCTTCCCTGGTGGTGCAGTGGTTGGGAGTCCGCCTGCCAATGCAGGGGACGCGGGTTCGTGTCCTGGTCTGGGAGGATCCCACATGCCGCGGAGCGGCTGGGCCCGTGAGCCATGGCCGCTGAGCCTGCGCGTCCGGAGCCTGTGCTCCGCAGTGGGAGAGGCCCACGTACCGCAAAAAAAAAAAAAAAAAAAATTGTAAGGCCCTTTTTCCTATCCTGAAATGAAATTCATTAATAACTTACCTATTTATATAATTTTAAAAGGCCAATACAATATAAAGGGAAAATTATATATAATTATTTGTGTATAAAATAATAGAAATTATTAAAGGAAATAACTTGTATATATAAATGTGGACTTCAACATGTAAGTGCATACGTTATGACTACATCAGAGGACCCCACAAATTTACAACACCGAGAACTACATTCCAGTGAATGACAAATGCAGATTGCAGAACCAGGCATAGAATACAATTAAATGCCTTCCATAAAACAAGCTACAGATGCATATCTACCTACATGTCGATGTATGTACAGAAAGGGAACCAAGAAGAATAAAGTGCTGGGGGAGTGGTGAGGAGGAATGAGGGACTTTCACATTTGTCCTCTTTTTGTATCCTTTGTGTCTTTAATAAAATTAATGTGTTACTTTTGTCATTAAAAAAAAAAACCAGAAAAGGAAAGAAGGTGATCAGAGTGGCATTGTGTGCCTCGAGCTGTGTGGAAAAGAGCCAGTTCAGAGCAAGTGGAGAAGGGAAGGGCTGGGCTAGTTTGCAATGGAGATTCTGCAGCTCCAGGGAGGAGAACACTTTGATTGTTTTCTGTCGTGGTCATTAGAATGAGGTAGGCGATTAGTGGCCATGTGATCTTGTGCAAGGTCACCTGCCAGGTGTGCTATCCTGGGGTCAAGGAGCTTCCTTCTTTATAGCATCACAGTGTTGTTTGTGTTGCCATTACTGCATACCTGGGTGGAAACATCTTACCTGTGGAGGTGGCAGCTGACGCCAAACAGCTAAGTATCCAGGTGCTCCTGCCGCCATCACCCAGGGCTCTTTGACTGTAAATCACTTGCACTGTGGCAATCTTCGAGCCCAATGCCTGGAGGGCCTTTCTTCTTTGGTTTCTTCAACTGACATTGACTGCAAAGCTAAGTAGAACTCTTAACTTGTTTGCTGAAATCCAAAAGCATTGGAAAGAGCATTGGGTTTAAATTCCCGCTCTACAACTTAACAAATATTCTCTGAGCTTTCCTTTCCTTGTCAGTAAAATGAGGAAAATATATTTACTTCGTAAGGTTTGTTAGGAGTAACAAAAAAGATAGTGTATGTCAAGCACAAATTTTAAAAATTGAAGAGGAATTTCAGCTGCTGGCCACCATGAGGAACACAGAATCTGGAGCTTGAGTTCAGCCAGGTTAACTGCCCGCTAAACCAACATCCGGAACCTCAGAGGAACATAACAGAGATTCGGAATCTTTACACTTCACAGTTGTATGGGTCTGGGTTCTCCAGAGAAACAGAACCAAGAGGATATGTAATAAGGAAATGACTCACACAGTTATGGAGGCTGAGACGTCCCAAGATCTGCAGTCAACAAACTGAAGACCCAAGAAACCTGATGGTGGGAATTCCCTGGTGGTCCAGTGGTTAGGACTCGGTGCTTTCACTGCTGTGGCCCAGGTTCATTCTCTGGTCGGGGACTAAGATACTGCAAGACATGTGGTGTGGCAAAAAAAAAATAAAAAATAAAAGCTGATGGTGTAGTTCCAGTCTGAGTGAGTCTGAAGGGCTGAGAATCAGGAGAGCTGATGGTGTCAGCTCTAATCTGAGTTTTGGGTCCAGAGGAGAAGACTGATGTCCCAGCGAGAAGACAATCATGGAGTGAATTCTGCCTTACTCTGCCTTTTTGTTGTATTCACGCCTTCAATGAATTGCATGAGGGCCACTTACGCTGGGGAGGGCAATCTCCTGTACTCAGTCTACCCGTTCAAATGTTAAACTCTTCCACAAACACCCTCAATAATGTTTAACCAAATATCTCGAGCTCTGTGGCCCAGTCGAGCTGACACATAAAATTAACCATCACCACACTGCCTAGGATAAAATCCAGAATCTTTCAGCAGATGGGGGAGGGCGGGTAGGGGAGGTTTGTTACAATGAAGATCTTGGGTTTCACCTGTGACCTACTGAATCAGAATCGTTGCTTAAAGAAATCTGTGTTTTTAAGAAGTTCCCCAAAGGCTTCTGATTTATATTATAGTCAAAGTACTGCTGCTTTAGATTCTGACAAGATTTGGCAATATGGACCTAGCACCCAATCTGAAGGATGTTAGAATCACAGTAATAATCACAAGTGGTATATGGACCATTTTCAAGTGGGAACCGGGAGTATATGTGGGATATAAGTGTTGATCTACCACAGGGCAGAAACCAATCTGAGTGAGTAATGTTCCAGGGCACACTCCCTCACTCTCCTGCACTGTAGAGTAATTTCACAGACTTCTGTTCAGAGTCCAGATGACAAAGGACACTGCTGGATTGTCAGTGTTCTTGGGTGAGTCATTCTTGCTTGCAAATTCCTCTTCCTCCTCAAACCTGCTTCCTTCCACTTTCCTGAGGGTTGAGGGTGGTTTTTTTTTTAAATCATACTCATATTCCACAAATGGGGACCTTTTAATCTATTTTACTACCAAGATTTCCCTCTCCCCATCCACTTGTGTGTGTGTGTGTGTTTCTGAACTTTGGAAAGCTTTTATAAAGTTCTCTGTGATGTAATAATCTTTTTTATTTCCCATAGTGACTCCCGCCTTTAACTGTATACATATACTTATTTTTTTAATGTATGTAAAATTGTTGACGTGTTATTTACCTATAAAAAGTGCACATATGCAGTGTCATGAATTTTTACGAAGTGAGATTACACATATAACCAGAGTCCAAATCAAGAAGAGAACACCATGGAACCTTGGAAGACCCCACCCCCAGGGTCTCTTCCAGTCATTGGTCTCCACAAGGGTAACAATTGTTCTAACTTCTAGGAGGAATGATTCGTTTTGTCTGTTTCTAACTTCCGAACTTTGTGTAAGTGGAATCATAGTCTCTGGCTTCTTCTGCTCCTTGTCTTGTTGGGAGAGTCCCCCATGTGGTCACTGGCAGTTATAGCTCCTTCCTTCTCACTGCCGTATACCATTCCATTTTGTGTATATACCACCAGTTATTTCTCCATCTTATTTTTAGTGGGCATTTGAGTTTCCAGTTTTTGGCTATTGCAAATAGTGGGAAGCATAGCTTTTATACTAAGTTGGGGTTTTAAGAGAGAGTTAGATATTCAAGTTTAAAAAACAAATTCTGCTTGTGGCAAATCATAGAAACAAATGAACATTTCACAGATTCCTCTGCTCACCCTGAAAATGGCTCCCAGGGTTGGAAGTCATGAAAGGAGAGGGAAAAAGAAAAGAAGTCCAGAGGAGAGAATGATTTACAGTTCCCCCTGCCACCCCTATTTGCTTCTCCAAGGCAGCTCCTTGCCCGTCCTTCTAATTTAGCCTAAATCAGTAGCTTTTCAAAGCACCTGCTGGGCATCCAAATTGACCCATCTAGGGGCTCCATTGTTATCTGGCCAACAGACCAAGGTAGGGGTGGGTCGTCGGCCAGTTCAGTTAAAGCCCTGTAAAGTGCTATTCAGTGTTCTGACCTTTCCTCCAAGGGTCAGAAAAGATCTGTTTCCTTAGGATCAGGGAAGGTTTGAGCTGGAGGGACCTAAGGGCACATCTAGTCCAACCCCTTACTTTACAGATGAGGAGACTGAGTCCCAAACACCTGAAGTGCTCAAGGTCACACACGGAGTTATGAAATGAGCTGGATGATGATTTGGAACCACATCTTCAGCTTCAGGGTTTTTATTTGTTTGGGTTTTGTTTTACTAGGTCACATGGTGGTTTTACAGTACTTTTCCGTAATATTTTGCAATATGATGCTGGTTGCTTTACTTTTCTGATTTCTTGTATTTGGGGAGCGTCTCTCTGGTTAAAATGTTACTACCCTAGGGGCTTCCCTGGTGGCGCAGTGGTTGAGAGTCCGCCTGCCGATGCAGGGGACACGGGTTCGTGCCCCGGTCCGGGGAGGATCCCACATGCCGCGGAGCGGCTGGGCCTGTGAGCCATGGCCGCTGAGCCTGTGCGTCCGGAGCCTGTGCTCTGCAACGGGAGAGGCCACAACAGGGAGAGGCCCGCGTACCGCAAAAAAAAAAAAAAATGTTACTACCCTCTTCTACGCCTTTGTCATTTTGGTTTTGTTTTGTTTTCTATTTTACCTCCAGCATACAATCAGTATTAATATGGCCTGGATAGTGGAGGTGGAATCCATGTGCTGGCATCCCTTAGGAACAAGGAGTTTTCAATATTCAAACAATTAAAAATTAATACTCCTTAAAGATGTGTGGTTATGAATATGTATATGTGCTCACAATATATTAATGCAAATTAGAGAACTGCATTGTATGCTCTGCTTTTGTAATATGTATTTCTATGCATACATGAAAAGGAAAGCTCTGGAAGGATATAAATGTTAATGTTTTTAATCAGGTTGATGGAATTATGGGTATTTTAATTTTCTTCTTTTAGAATTCTCGAACTTTTTACAATCAGGAAAAAACTGATAAAGGTAACAAAAACAAAATAATACTTTTCAAATGACACTCTCCACATTAGAGCCTCGCACCAACTGACAGTGGCTCTGGAGTACAATTTTAGTGGCTAGATTGGAAAAACAAACAAGCCAACACTCTTATTAAAACTATGAAGTGGGTACTGTGTGCCATTTAACTGCTAGGAGTCTGGGAAGTGTAGTCTTGGGCTGAGCAGCTACTTCCCAACCACAAATCAATCATTACGGAAGGTGAGAATGGATTTCAGTGGGAAAATGGCCTTGTAGGGCTTTGGCTTTAACTCTGAATGAGAGAAAAAGCCATTTGAGAATTGGTTGCAGACATTATATTTCACCCCTAAATACTTCAGCATGCATCTCCTAAAATAAGGACGCTGTACATAACCACTGTATGATTATTAGAACATTAGCAATAATATTCAAATATCATTTAGTATCCAGTCCACATTCAAATTTTACCCAAATTGCTATATAAATAATTTTGGAAATCATATTTATTGATTAAAATATGTAAACAAATGCACATGGTGATCCAAGTGGAGTCCCCTTTCTCCAGCCACTACCTTCACCTAGAGCCTTTTTTAAAAATTTCACTTTGGAGTGCAGCCCAGGAAGATGCAGTTTTCCAGAAGGACAGTAGGGGGCCCCACATGCTCATTCTGCTCTTTGCCAACTCTGGTGATTTCCCTAGCTGGGAGTGGGTGCCCAGGAGTCTGGGTAATTCCCCACTGTGTCACATGTGCATGGGTGACTTCAGGGTACATTCAGGACCCCACAATGTCACCAGTTTCCTTATGGGAAGTTATAAAGAATTCAAAGCAAAATTTATTTTTATTCCATTAAGGAGCCAGCACAAGCTATGCATCACTTTTTCTGGGTGATTTTCATAACTGTGCTGTGAAATCAAATAAGCAGAAATTTATTGAGCTAAATACTTAAAGGCAATGACCATAGTAATTTCGAAGTTGGACGTACAAGTCAAATTGCCAGTAGCTAGCCATAATTCAACCATTATATACAAATTTTCAAAGTAGGGAGGGGTGTGGCCAAGATGGTAGAGTAGGAGGACCCTGAGCCCACCTCCCCCCAGGACCACACAAAAATTACAACTATTTACAGAGCAACTATCTATGAGAGCAACCTGAAGACTAGCAGAAAAGATTTTCCACAACTAAAGATAAAAAGGAGACACAACAAGACGGGTAGGAGAGGCAGAGATGTAGCATAGTCAAGACCCACACCTCCAAGTAGGCAACCCACAAACAGGAGGAAAATCACGATTTCAGAGGTTCTCTCCAAGCAGTGAAGGGTCCAAGCCCCACATGGGGCTCCCCAGCCTGGAGGTCCTGCACTGAAACGATGAGCCCCTAGAACATCTGGCTTTGAACGCCATCAGGGCTTACGTATGGGAGAGCCAGAGGAGTGTAGAAAACAGAAACTTTGCTCTTAAAGGGCATGTGCAAAATCTCACACACTCCAAGTCCCAGTGCAAAGGCAGTAGTTTGAAAGGACCCTGGGTCAGGCACACTTGCTTATCTTAGAGAGCCTCCCAGAGAGGCAGAAGGCAACAGGAACTTGCCATGAGGACACAGATGCTGGTGGGGAACTTGTTCTACCACGAGGACACTGGTGCTGACAAGCAGTATTGTGGAGTCCTCCCTCTAACCTATTAGAGCCAGGGGCTTACCTGCCCACCAGTGGGCTGGTACCAGTCCCAGGATTCCCTGGGCCATGAAGCCAGCCATCCTGGGACCCAGCCCCACCCACCAAAGAGCGAGCAGCCACCTCATGAGGCAGGGCTACACAGCCAGCCCCACCTACCAGTGTCCCCACTGTAGTCAGCCCCACCATAACAGAAAGGCCCACAGAGACCACATAGGGGACACTCTTGGAGCATTTAACTCTGGTGACTGGAGGAACATGTGTTGCTGGGCCCCATAGGATGTCTCTTACACAAGGCCACTTCTCCAAGTGGTTACATCTCCTGGAGATGTAACCGACCTACCTAATATATAAAAGTCAACACAGAGAATTGGCAAAATGAAGAGACAAAGGTGTATGTTCCAAAAGAAGGAACAAGACAAAATCCCAGAAGAAGAACTAAGTGAAGTGGAAATAAGGAATCTAACTGATAAAGAGCTCAGGGTAATGGTCATAAAGATGCTCAATTAATTCAAGAGAAGAATGGATGAAGCACAGTGGGAATTTTAACCAAGACTTAGAAAATATAAAGAAGAACCAAAGAGAGGTGAAGAATACAATAACTGAAATAAAAAATACACTAGAAGGAATCAACAGTAGATCAAATGATACAGAGGAATGGATCCGCAAATTGGAAGACAGAGTAGTGGAAATCACCCAAGCTGAACAGAAGAAAGAAAAAACAATTTTTAAAAATGAGGATAGTTTAAGAGACCTCTAGGACAACATCAAGCATACTAACATTCACATTATAGGTATCGCAGAAGGAGAATAGAGAAGGAAAGGGGCAGAGAAATTATTTGTAGATGCAATAGCTGAAAATTTCCCTAACCTGTGGAAGGAAACAGACATCCAGGCCCAGGATCCACAGAGTCCCAAATAAGAAAAACCCTAAGAGATACACACCAACACACATTATAATTAAAATGGCAAAAATTAAAGATAAAGAGAGAGTATTAAAAGCAGCAAGAACAAAGCATAGTTACATACAATGGAGTTCCCATAAGGCTATCAGTTGGCTTTTCAGCAGAACTTTGCAGGCCAGAAGGGAGTGAGTGGCATCATATATTCATAGTGATGAAAGGAAAAAACCTACTACCAAGAATATTCTACCTGGCAAAGCTATCCTTCAGATTGGAAGGCGAGATAAAGAGTTTTATAGACAAGCAAAAGCTAAAAGAGTTCAGCACCATTAAAACAGCTTTACAAGAAATGTTAAAGGGAGTTTTCCAAGTGGAAAAGACTCAAAACTAAAAATATAAATATTATGAAAGGAAAAATCTCATTGGTAAAGGCAGACATACAGTAAAGGTAACAGACTGACCACTTATAAAGCTAGTAGGAAGGTTAAAATACAAAAGTAATAAAAATCATTTATATCCACAATAAGTAGCTAAGGGATACATAAAACAGAGGTATAAAATGTAATGTCAAAAACATTAAATGTTGGAGGGGGTGTAAAAATGCAGGGCTGGTAGAATGTATTCTAACTTAATAGATCATCAACTTAAAACAATCACATATATACATAGATTGCTTTATACAAGCCTCATGGTAACCACAAACCAAAAAACTATAATAGTTACACACACAAAAAAGAGAAAGGAATTGAAACATAATACTAAAGATGGTCATCAAATTGAAAGGGAAGAGAGCAAAAGAAGAAGAAAAAAACAAAAAAGAACTACAGAAACAACCCAAAAAACAGTTAACAGAATGGCAATAAGTACATACCTATCAATAATTACTTTCAATGTAAATGACTAAATGCTCCAATCAAAAGCCACAGAGCAGCTGAATGGATTAAAAAAATAAAACCCATATATATGCTGCCTACAAAGACTCACTTCAGATCTTAAGATACACAGCCTGAAAGTGAGAGGATAGAAAAAGGTAATCTATGCAAATGGAAAGAAAAAGAAAGCTGAGGTAGCAATACTTATTTCAGACAAAATAGACTTTAAAACAAAGACTATAATAAGAGACAAATTAGGACATTACATAAGGATAAAGGGATCAATCCAACAAGAAGATATAACAATTGTAAATACCTATGCACCTAACATAGGAACATCTAAGTATATAAAGCAAATATTAACAAACATAAAGGGAGAAACTGACAGTAACACAATAATAGTAGAGGAAGTTAACACCCTACTTATATCAATGGACAGATCATCCAGACAGAAAATCGATAAGGAAACACTGGCCTTAAATGACACATTAGACCAAATGGACTTAGTGTGTGTATGTGTGTGTGTGTGTGTGTGTGTGTGTGTGTGTGCATACATTCCACCCACAGGCAGGAGAATACACACCCATTTCAAGTGCACATGCAAGTGTCTCCAGGGTAAAGGTAAACCACATGCTAGGCCACAAAACAAGTCTCAATAAATTTAAGAAGATTGAAATCAGACCAAACATCTTTTTCAACCACAATGCTATGAGACTAAAAATCAACTACAGGGACTTCCCTGGTGGCCCAGTGGTAAAGAATCTGCCTTCTGATGTAAGGGACGTGGGTTCAACCCCCCAGTCAGGGTACTAAGATCCCACATGCAGCGGGGTAACTAAGCCTGCGTGCCACAGCTACTGAGCTTGCGTGCCTCAATGGGAGAGCCCGTGTGCCACAACTACATAGCCCACATACCCTGGAGCCTGTGCGCCACAATTAGAGAGAGAAAATCTGTGCGCCACAAATAGAGAGAAGCCCGTGTGCCACAATGAAGAGCCTGTACCTCAATGAAAGATCCCCTGTGCCTCAATGAAGACCCCACATGCCACAACTAAGTCCCAATGCAGCCCCCCACAAAAAAATTATTTAAAAAAATCAACTACAGTTGACCCTTAAACAATGCAGGTTTGAACTGCATGATCCACTTACACACATAGATATTTTTCAATAGTATATAGCACAGTGCTCCACGATCTGTGGTTGGTTGAATCTGCAGATGCAGAGGAACTGCAGATATGGAGGACTGACTATAAATTATACATGAATTAATCCCCATGTTGTTCAAGGGTCAACTGTACAAAAAAGTAACTACAAAAAAACACAAACATGAGGATGCTAACAATATGCTACTAAACAAACAATGGGCCACAGAGGGAATCAAAGAAGAAATTTAAAAATACCTGGAGACAAACAAAAATGGAAACACAATGATCCAAAACCTATGGGACACAGCAAAAGCAGTTTTAAGAGGGAAGTTTATAGTGCTACAAGTCTACCTCAGGAAACAACAAAGATCTCAAATAAACAATCTAATCTTACATCTAAAGGAACTAGAAAAAGAACAAACAAAACCCAAAGTTAGGAGAAGAAAAGAAATAATAAAGATCAGAGCAGAAATAAATGAAATAGGGCTTCCCTGGTGGCGCAGTGGTTAAGAATCCACCTGCTAATGCAGGGGACATGGGTTCAAGCCCTGGTCCGGGAAGATCCCACATGCCACGGAGCAACTAAGCCCATGCACCACAACTACTGAGTCCATGTGCCACAACTACTGAGCCTGCGCTCTAGAGCCCATGCTCCGCAACAAGAGAAGCCTCCACAATGAGAAGCCTGCGCACCACAACAAAGAGTAGCCCCCACTCTCCACAACTAGAGGAAGCCCACACACAGTAACAAAGACCCAATGCAGCCAAAAATAAATAAGTAAAATAAATAAATTTTTAAAAAAAGAAAGAAATGAAATAGAGACAAAAAAATAGAAAAGATCAATGAAACTAAAAGCTGGTTCTTTGAAAAGACAAAGAAAAGTGATAAACCGTTAGCCAGACTCATCTCTTTTTTAGCCAGAAAAAAAGAGAGGGCCCAAAGTAATAAAATCAAAAATGAAAGTGGAGAAGTTACAACCGATATCACAGAAATACAAAGGATCACAAGAGATTACTATGAACAATTATACACCTATAAAATGGACAACCTACTAGAAATTAATAAATCCCTAGAAACACACAATCTTCTAAGACTTAATCAGGAAGATATAGAAAATATGAAAAGACCAATTACCAATAACAAAATTGTATCAGTAACAAAAAATTTCCCAAGAACAAAAGTCCAGGACCAGATGGCTTCAAGGTAAATTCTACCAAACATTTAGAGAGGAATTAAAGCCTATCCTTCTCAAACTATTCAAAAAATTGCAGAGGAAGAACACTTCAAAATGCATTCTATGAGGCCAGCACCACCCTGATATCAAAACCAAAGATATCACAAAAACACACAAAATTATAGGCCAGTATCACTGATGAACATAGATGCAAAAACCCTCAACAAAATATTAGCAAACCAAATTCAACAGTACATTAAAAGAATCATACACCAACATCAAGTGGGATTTATACCAGGGATGGAAGAAGGGTTCAATATCTGTAAATCAACCAGTGTGATACATCATATTAACAAACTGAAGAATAAAAATCATATGATCATCTCAATAGATGCAGAAAAAGGATTTGACAAAATTCCACATCCATTTATGATAAGAGTTCTCAACAAAGTGCATATAGAGGGAACATAACTCAACATAATATAGGTCATATATGACAAACCTACAGCCAACATCATACTCAATGGTGAAAAACTGAAATGATTTCCTATAAGATCAGGAAGAAGACAAGGATGCCCACTCTCGCCACATTTATTCAGTATAGTACTGGAAGCCTTAGCCACAACTATCAGACAGGAAAAAGAAACAAAAGGCATCAAAACTGGAGAAGAAGTAAAACTGTCAGTCTGGCAGGTGACATGATACTAAATACAGAAAATCCTAAAGATGCTACCAAAAAATTATTAGAATTAATATATAAATTTAATGAAGTTGTAGGATACAAAATTAATAAGCAGAAATACGTTGCATTGCTATACACTAACAGTGAACTATGAGAGAAATTAAGAAAACAATCTCAGTTACAACTGCATAAAAAAAAAATGAAAACCTAGGAATAAATCCAACCAAGGAATTAAAAGACTTGTACTCAGAAAACTGTAAGACAGTGATAAAAGAAATTGAAGATGACACTAAAAATCGAAAGATATACTGTGCTCATGGATTGGAAGAATTAATATTGTTAAAATGACCATACTCCCCAAGGCAAACTACAGATTGAATGCAATCCCTATCAAAATGCGAATGGCATTTTTCACAAAACTAGAATAAATAATTCTAAAATTTGTAAGGAAACACACACACACACACACACACACACACACACACACCTGAATAGCCAAAACAATCTTGAGAAAGAAAAACAAAGCTGGAAGTATCACGTTCCCTGATTTCAAACTATACTACAAAGCTACAGTAATCAAATCAGAATGGTACTGGCAGCCCATACTGCCACACACAGATCAATGGAACAGAATAGAGAGCTCAGAAATATATCCACACTTATATGGTCAATTAATATATGACAAAGGAAGCAAGACTAATGGGGAAAAACCAGCCTCTTTAATAAATGGTGATGGGAAAACTGGAAAGCTGCATGCAAAAGAATCAAACTGGACTACTTTCTCATACCATAATCAAAAATAAAGTCAAAATAGATTAAAGACTTAAATGTAAGGCCTGAAACCATAAAACTCCTAGAAGAAAACATAGGCAGTATGCTCTTTGACATTAATCTTACCAATATTTTTTTGGATATGTCTCCTCAGGCAAGGGAAACAAAAGCAAAAATAAACAAATGCGCCTACATTCAACTAAAAGGCTTTTGCATCATGAAGGAAACTATCAACAAAATGAAAGGCAACTTACAGAATTGGAGAAGGTCTTTGCAAATGATATGGCTGATAAGGGGTTAATATCCAAAATATACCAAGAGCATATACAAATCAACATCAAAAAAATAAACAACCTGATTTAAAAACTGGGCAGAGGACCTGAATAGACATTTTCCCAAAAGACTATAGATGGCCAACAAACACAGGAAAAAATACTCAATATCACTAATCATCAGGGAAATGCAAATCAAAACCACAATGAGATATCACCTCACATCTGTCACAATGGTTAGTATCAAAAAGACTGCAAATAGGGCTTCCCTGGTGGCACAGTGGTTGAGAATCCACCTGCCAATGTAGGGGACATGGGTTTGATCCCTGGTACAGGAAGATCCCACATGCCACAGAACAACTAAGCCCGCATGCCACAAGTACTGAGCCCGCAAACCAGAACTACTGAAGCCCGAGAGCCTAGAGCCCATGTTCTGTAACAAGAGAAGCCACCAAAATGAGAAGCCCACACACCACAATGAAGAGTAGCCCCTGCTCGCTGCAACTACAGAAAGCCTGGGCGCAGCAACAGAGACCCAATGCAGCCAAAAATAAATTAATTAATTAAATAAATTAAAAAAAAAAAAAAAGACTGCTCTTCGTTGTGGTGCACGGACGTTTCATTGCGGTGGCTTCTCTTGTTGTGGAGCACAGGCTCTAGGCTTGCAGGCTTCAGTAGTTGTGACACGCAGGCTCGGTAGTTGTGACTCATGGACTCTAGAGTGCAGGCTCAGTAGTTGTGGTGCACGGGCTTAGTTGCTCTGTGGCATGTGGGATCTTCCTGGACCAGGGCTCGAACCGGTGTCCCCTGCATTGGCAGGTGTATTCTTAACCACTGTGCCACCAGGGAAGTCCAACTCTGTTTTGCTAAATACACAGAAACAAATGACGCCATTATTTATACAGCAGTTTTGCAAACCTGACTAGGTCCTTTGGATATTTCAGAATTACGGAAGCATTAACTGATGATTAAGGCTGAAAAAGAAGTACACGAGGAGGGAGTGCCTCCCACAAGTCAGAGGATACAGCCCTGATTATTTCTCAGAACAAGCATTTATTAATCTATAAGCTTCCTGGAACAGCACTCTTTATAGAAAAACCATTGTTCCCCTTCCTGATAAGTCTATAATTTCCAAGAGTAAAACAGATCCAAGCATTTATACTTACCACCAATAAAGTGCAAAGCCAGTGAGGAATAAATAATGCCAATTAGCAAAGTCTTTACAAATCACAGGACCCTTTTATCCTTAATTCTAATAATTTGTTCGTTTGAACAAAAGTCTGTTTTAATAAGGTAATCATGACTATAAAAAAATGGCAATGTGTAGTCTCTCACAGAGACTACCTTTCTTGCAAGAACTGAGGATTGTTAGAATTGTCATATTATTTAGGCATGGAATCTTATTTGAGATCAATGATTTTTGGCCAACACGTAACATCTACAAATAATAGTATAAGAACTACAGATATTATAAAAGGTACAGAATAATAGTAGTCTGATGTGTTTAATATTAGCAAAGTCCACAGATGAATTACTTTTCTGTAAGAATACCTGAATATCATATTGATAATAATCTTTTAAAAATAATAAAATACATGGATATTGAGGATGGTCGGAAGGACCACATTCATTGAGGTCGAGGCAAAGGCCTCTGGGCCCACATTTCTCTGTTTTTTTTTTAACATCTTTACTGGAGTATAATTGCTTTACAATGTTGTGTTAGTTTCTGTTGTATAACAAAGTGAATCAGCTATACATATACATATATCCCCAAATCCCCTCCCTCTTGCTTCTCCCACACACCCTCCCTATTCTACCCCTCTAGGTGGTCACAAAGCACCGAGCTAATCTCCCTGTGCTATGCAGCGGCTTCCCACTAGCTATCGATTTTACATTTGGTAGTGTATATATGTCAATGCCACTCTCTCACTTTGTCCGAGCTTACCCTTCCCCCTCCTCATGTCCTCAAGTCCATTCTCTACGTCTGCGTCTTTATTCCTGTCCTGCCCTTAGGTTCTTCAGAACATTTTTTTTTTTTTTTAGATTCCATATATATATGTGTTAGCATATGGTATTTGTTTTTCTCTTTCTGACTTACTTCACTTTGTATGACAGACTCTAGGTCCATCCAGCTCACTACAAGTAACTCAATTTCGTTTCTTTTTATGGCTGAGTAATATTCCATTGTATATATGTGCCACATCTTCTTTATACATTCATCTGTCAATGGACCCTTAGGTTGCTCCCATGTCCTGTGTATTGTAAATAGTACTGCAATGAACAATGTAGTACATGACTCTTTTTGAATTATGGTTTTCTCAGGGTATATGTCCTGTAGTGGAATTTCTGGGTCATATGGTAGTTCTATTTTTAGTTTTTTAAGGAACCTCCATACTGTTCTCCATGGTGGCTGTATCAATTTACATTCCCACCAACAGGGCAAGAGGGTTCACTTTTCTCCACACCCTCTACAGCATTTATTGTTTGTAGATTTTTTGATGATGGCCATTCTGACTGGTGTGAGGTAATACCTCATTGTAGTTTTGATTTGCATTTCTCTAATGATTAGTGATGTTGAGCATCTTTTCAGGTGTTTGTTGGCAATCTGTATATCTTCTTTGGAGAAATGTCTATTTAGGTCTTCTGCCCACTTTTGGATTGGGTTGTTTTTTTGATATTGAGCTGCATGAGCTCCTTGTATATTTTGGAGATTAATCCTTTGTCAGTTGCTTCATTGGCAAATATTTTCTCCCATCCTGAGGGTTGTCTTTTCATCTTGTTTATGGTTTCCTTTGCCATGTAAAAGATTTTAAGTTTCACTAGGTCCCATTTGTTTATTTTTATTTCCATTTCTCTAGGAGGTGGGTCAAAAAGGATCTTGCTGTGATTTATGTCATAGAGTGTTCTGCCTAGGTTTTCCTCTAAGAATTTTATAGTGTCTGGCCTTACATTTAGGTCTTTAATCCATTTTGAGTTTATCTCTGTGTATGGTGTTAGGGAGTGTTCTAATTTCATTCTTTTACATGTAGCTGTCAGTTTTCCCAGCACAACTTATTGAAGAGGCTGTCTTTTCTCCACTGTATATTCTTGCATCCTTTATCAAAATAAGGTGACCATATGTGTGTGGGTATATCTCTGGGCTTTCTATCCTGTTCCACTGATCTATATTTCTGTTTTTGTGCCAGTACCATATTGTCTTGATTACTGTAGCTTTGTAGTATAGTATGAAGTCAGGGAGCCTGATTCCTCCAGCTCAGTTTTTCTTTCTCAAGATTGCTTTGGCTGTGCGGGGTCCTTTGTGTTTCCAGACAAATTGTGAAATTTTTTGTTCCAGTTCTGTGAAAAATGCCAGTGGTAGTTTGATAGGGATTGCATTGAATCTGTAGATTGCTTTGGGTAGTATAGTCATTTTCACAATGTTGATTCTTCCAATCCAAGAACATGGTATATCTCTCCATCTGTTTGTATCATCTTTAATTTCTTTCATCAGTGTCTTATAGTTTTCTGCATACAGGTCTTTTGTCTCCTTAGGTGGGTTTATTCCTAGGTATTTTATTCTTTTTGTTGCAATGGTAAATGGGAGTGTTTCCTTAATTTCTCTTTCAGATTTTCATCATTAGTGTATAGGAATGCAAGAGATTTCTGTGCATTAATTTTGTACCCTGCTACTTTACCAAATTCATTGATTAGCTCTAGTAGTTTTCTGGTAGCACCTTCAGGATTCTCTATGTATCGTGTCATGTCATCTGCAAACAGTGACAGTTTTACTTCTTCTTTTCCGATTTGGATTCCTTTTATGTCTTTTTCTTCTCTGATTGCTGTGGCTAAAACTTCCAAAACTATGTTGAATAATAGTGGTGAGAGTGGGCAACCTTGTCTTGTTCCTGATCTTAGAGGAAATGGTTTCAGTTTTTCACCATTGAGAATGATGTTGACTTTGGGTTTGTCATATATGGCCTTTATTATGTTGAATACCCTCTATACCTACCATACCTACTTTCTGGAAGGTTTTTATCATAAATCGGTGTTGAATTTTGTCAAAAGCTTTTTCTGCATCTATTGAGATGATCATATGGTTTTTATCCTTCAATGTGTTAATATGGTGTATCACATTGATTGATTTGGATATATTGAAGAATCCTTCCATTCCTGGGATAAACCTCATTGATCATGGTTTAAATCCTTTTAATGTGCTGTTGGATTCTGTTTGCTAGTATTTTGTTGAGGATTTTTGCAACTATGTTCATCAGTGATATTGGTCTGTAGTTTTCTTTTTTTGTGTGACGTCTTTGTCTGGTTTCGGTATCAGGGTGATGGTGGCCTCATCGAATGAGTTTGGGAGTGTTCCTCCCTCTGCTATATTTTGGAAGAGTTTGAGAAGGATAGGTATTAGCTGTTCTCTAAATGTTTGCTAGAATTCACCTGTGAAACCATCTGGTCCTGGGCTTTTGTTTGTTGGAAGATTTTTAATCACAGTCTCAATTTCAGGGCTTGTGATTTGTCTCTTTATATTTTCTATTTTCTCCTGGTTCAGTCTCGGAAAGTTGTGCTTTTCTAAGAATTTGTCCATTTCTTCCAGGTTGTCCATTTTATTGGCATAGAGTTGCTTGTAGTAATCTCTCATGATCCTTTGTATTTCTGCAGTGTCAGTTGTTACTTCTCATTTTTCATTTCTAATTCTATTGATTTGAGTCTTCTCCCTTTTTTTCTTGATGAGTCTGGCTAAAGGTTTATCAATTTTGTTTATCTTCTCAAAGAACCAGCTTTTAGTTTTATTGATCTTTGTTATTGTTTCCTTCATTTCTTTTTTATTTATTTCTGATCTGATCTTTATGATTTATTTCCTTCTCCTAACTTTGGGTTTTTTTTTTCTTCTTTCTCTAATTGCTTTAGGTGTAAGGTTAGGTTGTTTGAGATGTTTCTTGTTTCTCAGGGTAGGATTGTATTGCTATAAACCTCCCTCTTAGGACTGCTTTCACTGCATCCCATAGGTTTTGGGTCTTCGTGTTTTCATTGTCATTTGTTTCTAGGTATTTTTTGATTTCTTCTTTTATTTCTTCAGTGATCTCTTGGTTATTTAGTAGTGTATTGTTTAGCCTCCATGTGTTTGTATTTTTTACAGGTTTTTTCCTGTAACTGATATCTAGTCTTACAGCGTTGTGGTTAGAAAAGATACTTGATATGATTTCAATTTTCTTAAATTTACCAAGGCTTGATTTGTGACCCAAGGTATGGTCTATCCTTGAGAATGTTCCATGAGCACTTGAGAAGAAAGTGTATTCTGTTGTTTTTGGATGGAATGTCCTATAAATATCAATTAAGTCATCTTGTCTAATGTGTCATTTAAAGCTTGTGTTTCCTTATTTATTTTCATTTTGGATGATCTGTCCATTGGTGAAAGTGGGTTGTTAAAGTCTCCTACTATTATTGTGTTACTGTCGATTTCCCCTTTTATGGCTGTTAGCATTTGCCTTATGTATTGAGGTGCTCCTATGGTGGGCGCATAAATATTTACAATTGTTATATCTTCTTCCTGGATTGATCCCTTGATCATTATGTTGTGCCCTTCTTTGTCTCTTGTTATAGTCTTTATTTTAAAGTCTATTTTGTCTGATATGAGAATTGCTACTGCAGCTTTCTTTTGATTTCCATTTGCATGGAATATCTTTTTCCATCCCCTCACTTTCAGTCTGTATGTGTCCTTAGGTCTGAAGTGAGTCTCTTGTAGACAGCATATATACGGGTCTTGTTTTTGTATCCATTCGGCCAGTTTATGTCTTTTGGTTGGAACATTTAATCCATTTACATTTAAGCTAGTTATAGATATGTATGTTCCTGTTACCATTTTCTTAATTGTTTTGGGTTTGTTTTTGTAGGTCTTTTCATTCTCTTGTTTTTCCTGCCTAGAGAAGTTTCTTTAGCATTTGTTATAAAGCTGGTTTGGTGGTGCTGAATTCTCTTAGCTTTTGCTTGTTTGTAAGGGTTTTAATTTCTATGTCGAATCTGAATGAGATCCTTGCTGGGTAGAGTAATCTTGGTTGTAGGTTTTTCCCTTTCATCACTTTAAATATGTCCTGCCACTCACTTCTGGCTTGCAGAGTTTCTGCTGAAAGATCAGCTGTTAACCTTATTGGGATTCCCTTGTATGTTATTTGTTGCTTTTCCCTTGCTGCTTTTAATACTTTTTCTTTGTCTTTAATTTTTGCCAGTTTGATTACTATGTGTCTTGGTGTGTTTCTCCTTGGATTTATCCTGTATGGGACACTGTGCACTTCCTGGAGTTGAGTGAATATTTCCGTTCCCATATTAGGGAAGTTTTCAACTATAATCTCTTCAAATATTTTCTCAGTCCCTTTCTTTTTCTCTTCTTCTTCTGGAACCCCTATAATTCGAGGGTTAGTGCATTTAATGTTGTCCCAGAGGTCTCTGAGACTGTCCTCAATTCTTTTCATTCTTTTTCTTTATTCTGCTCTGCAGTAGTTATTTCCACTATTTTACCTTCCAGGTCACTTATCCGTTCTTCTGCCTCAGTTATTCTGCTATTGATTCCTGCTAGAGAATTTTTAATTTCATTTATTGTGCTGTTCATCATTGTTTGTTTGCTCTTTAGTTCTTCTAGGTCCTTGTTAAACGTTTCTTGTATTTTCTCCATTCTATTTCCAAGACTTTGGATCATCTTTACTATCATTACTCTGAATTCTTTTTCAGGTAGACTGCCTATTTCCTCTTCATTTGTTTGGTCTGGTGGGTTTTTACTTTGCTCCTTCATCTGCTGCATATTTCTTTGTCTTCTCATTTTGCTTAACTTACTGTGCTTGGGGTCTCCTTTTTGCAGGCTGCAGGTTCATAGTTCCCATTGTTTTCGGTGTCTGCCCCCAGTGGGTAAGGTTAGTTCAGTGCGTTGTGTAGGCTTCCTGGTGGAGGGGCCAGGTGCCTGTGTTCTGGTGGATGAGGCTGGATCTTGTCTTTCTGGTGGGCAGAACTGCGTCCAGTGGTGTGTTTGGGGGTGTCTGTGAACTTTGTATGAATTTAGCAGCCTCTCTGCTAATGGGTGGGGTTGTGTTCCTGTCTTGCTAGTTGTTTGGCATGGGGTGTCCAGCACTGGAGCTTGCTGGTCATTGAGTGGAGCTGGGTCTCAGCGTTGAGATGGAGACCTCTGGGAGAGCTCTCGCCGCTTGATATTATGTGGGGCCGGGAGGGCTCTGGTGGACCAATGTCCTGAACTCGGCTCTCCCACCTCAGATGCTCAGGCCTGATACCCGGCTGGAGCACCAAGACCCTGTCAGCCAAATGGCCAGGTATGTGGGGAGCTTCTTGCCTTTGGGAAGTCTGAGGTCTTCTGCCAGTGTTCAGCAGGTGTTCTGTAGGAGTTGTTCCACATGTAGATGCATTTTTGATGTATTTGTGAGGAGGAAGGTCATCTCCATATCTTACTCCTCTGCCATCTTGAAAGTCCTCCCTCTCTCTGTGTTTTGATTTGAGGCTCCAAACTGATTTTGGAGTAAATGAGAGAAGATCCAATGGGAACTTAACGTGTAGATGATGAGATTATGCCAAATGATGCCAGGGCAAGCTGCATGAATGAAAGCTCTGACATGGTTCCAATAGAGGGCATGTTGGAGCCATGAGAGAGAACCGACTCACCACATGGCCCACGGCAGTACAGATGGGCTGAGCTCAAACAAGAACGTGCGCCATGGCAGCCAATACCCAGAACACTAGAGTTTGTCAAGAGTAGAGGCCCTGGGTCAGACATCCTGGGTTCAAAGCTTGACTCTGCCCCCTCTTACATGAATCTCCTCAGGAAATTAATCTAACCTCTCTGGGCGCATTGTCTTTCTCAGTAATATGGGAATAATAGTAGTACTGTCTGCTGGAGCTATTGTGGGGTTAAATGAACAAAGTCATTTCAAGTACTTTGGCCAGGAACTTGCTCAGAAGATGTCAGCAATTATTATAATTACTACTCAAAGTGGAATTTTAGTTTCAATTAAAATCCACATCATCTGACATGTTACATCAACACTGTTAAATTGAATTTGGCTGTTTTAGTTTTGTGTTTAATTTTTTTTTATCATTGGATAAGCATGAGAGAGTTATACTTACTTTTGTGAAAGTATCATTATAATAAAAATAATTCCAGCCAACATTTTAGGTGCATGCTTTCCTCAAGATTTTCTAGAAACTCTGGTCTATATGTATAACATATTTTGTATATAGAAGAGACCTTGTTATTCTTTTCCTTTAAAATGTTTTTAGCAAGGAATTAGCCACTGCTGGGTTGTTATCTGAGGGAGCTTGTTTAGGGGATCAGGAAGTAGAGGGTAGTTCTGGGCATGGTGGGCAGCTGATGCTTGAAGCTCCCCTGATCCTGTCCCTGGGTGCATTTAGCAGGGAGCAGGGAGAGCCACGGGGAATGGGGCCCTTGGTAGAAGACCAGACTTTGCATTGACAGTGACTGGGGTTGACCCCTTAGGACTGAGTGGGCACCCCTGAGCTTCCTGGACCTATCCAGGGGAGGGACTGGGGAGGAAAGACAGACTTTCTCACTCCAGATAGGGTGGGGCCACCAGGTCATATTAATTTAATTAGTAAATAAACACAGTGAAGTTGGACATAAATTATACATCCACTACGTTTTCTGTTGATGACCCTTCTTCCTTAGGAAGCTGAGTTGGGGAAAGGAAGGGGAGTTGTCCTGGAGGCTTAGCTGCACGACCACTACAACAGCGAGGACCCCTTCTGCACCTGGTGCTGCTACCTGGTGAGGGAGGCAACACTGGTCCCGTTCGCAAGTTCAAAGGCAGCAGTGCAGCCTCAGCCCTGCCCTGACCCAGCAGGGAACCCCACCCTCTGTTATCCTTGTTAGACCCTTGTAACACTTTGCAATCTCACCATAAATTAATCGGGACTGGCACCCATAAGGAAATTAGGATCGACACCCACGGGGGGTTCAAGTGAAACGGAAAAGCACGTTGCTTAAGAATGTGAACATTACATTGTCAAGAGAGGGGGAATAATTGGGCGGAGTGATGAAGAAATTCTTTGAATTGTCTGGGGGAAAGACTCCTCTTTGTCAGTGGAAGGTAAAGCCCTACCAGATGCAGGTCAAGGAAGAGAAGTGATATCAGCTTTGCTAAAGATTGCTGGGTTCGGTGTGAAAAAACTGAAAAACTGAAAATGGGCTACGGTGCCCAGGTTGTAATACCTCTGGGTCACATGCGTGCCTTTCTCCCTTTGGAGAATTCTATTCTGCTCCGTGAGTGGATGAGCCGATCCTTGGACAGTCAGTCACTCTTTTATTTTGGTCATTTGTGTGGTGGCATCTTGGGTACTGCTCAGGTCTTAATAATGGAATGAGTGGCAATTTTGAAAGCTCGTGTTCACTACGGCAGTCCTCAAGCAAGACTCACCCCTCCACGCACACCCAGTGTGGCTCCAGACCAACTCTAGAAAGGTCCTTTGTATGAGGAAAGAAAACCAAGTAGGTGAACATCAATCTCCCTGTCACCCTAGACGCACAAAATGAACAAACCCAGATTCTGGGTTTGAGAGAAAGCCAAGTGGCCTTGAACTTGAACAGATGACCTTTTGAATAACTTGCAGTTTGTGGGACAGAAACTCATGGCTTTAAAAATAAATCTTGGCAGAGCTTTCTGTGTTAGCACTATCTTCCCCTGGCCTGAGACCGTCAGATGCGCAACTGAAACTCTGCCCTTATCCTGTCACAAATCAGGTGGAGAGGGATTAAAAGCTCTGGCGATCAGTTTCAACAAAAGCTGCATAATGGTGGGAGGTAGAGCTCTTCAGGGGTGTCACAGAGGAGATCGGATCTTGGGTTCTTTTGAGGCTTTGTCATTTGTTTCCCAGAGGAACAGACACCTTGAGAGTTTACCAAGTGCAAAGCGTGTGAAGTGTTATATAAAACAAAACCTCCAGGCCCAGGTCTCATCTGTCAGGAGCTTAGTCTCACCTCACAAAGGTTGCTATCTTGCTCTCTTCCTCTCTCCCTTCCTTCTGTCCTTCTTTCCTTCCTGCCTCTCTTCCTTCCTTCCAGGTGGTTTTACAAGTCTTAGTGGAAGCAAGGAGGATGATGAAATAAATCACATCCTTGAGTGGCTGGTTCTTGATCTGACCCTAAACCCTTTGCCTCTGAACTGCAGTGAGTTGCAGCCGACTTCTAGGTCATTCTGACACCAGTCATCTCATGGCCTCAATCATGGGCCTTTACAGAGATCCTCAGGCAGACAGATAGCACTTTAATTTAGTGTGCATATGTATGCACATACCAGCATTTATGTGGTCGTTTCGTTCTATAGGCAGAAGGTAGTCTTCTTACTAGTGGGGTCCAAAAATTCAAATCACTAAGCATTATCTGAAAACATAAAAACATGTAAGCCCAGGATTATTCTATTTGCTCAAATTTTTGTAATTTTACTTTTTTTTGAAATGTTGAAAGTGTAGTTTTAAAATGCCAGTTTAAAAAAGGCTTTGAAAAAGCAGTTCTGGGGAGCTTCTGCTGCCAATGGGAAGGTGGGTTAGCTTCTTTGAACATGGGCTCAAAGAAGTGTTTACAGGACAAGCATGGAATAGAGCGAACACTGGCCGAGAGCCAGCAGACCTGTCATGGTGGTGTATCTATCAATGATTGGTTATATGTGGCCTTGAATTGTCAAAACTCCCTACTAAAGGGGACTCTGCCCTAGTTGATCTCTGAGGTCAGTCCTCTATCCTGAAAGAGGCAGGATTCTGGGAGAGGCTGACCACCTGCCATCTGGTGGATACTCATTAATCCCACTGCTATGCTCAGTTGCTACTGGGGAAGAGTGAAGAGAGCAGGGGAGGACGGTGGTGCTCACCTCCAGACACCCACAAAACTGAATCCACATCCGACCTTGGCCCTCACATTTCACCTTCTTTTTTTGTTTGAAATGTACGGAAATACCTGTTTGTGTAGTTGTTCAACACAGCTCCTGTCTCTATCCTTGGGTTTGTGGGGCAGCAGCATATTGGAAATCCTTGGCCTCCTTTTGTGCTTCCTTAAAGCTTGAAAACAATCATGACTGAAGCTCTATTTAGTCTTTCAAAGATGAAACTGGAAGAAAGCTACCAAAGTACAGCCTTTACATCTATTCAATGCAACATCTGGAAGAACAGGGGACACCTCTTCTTTTTTCAAATCCAGGAAACTTCTTCCCCAGAAGTTTTTTGAACACCTCCCCTTGCGTGTCATTGGTCCAAATCAGGGCATGTGTCCATTCCTGAATAACCTCAGGGTCCAGGGTACTGGATGACTTTTAGACTTATTAGGCCCACTCCAGGGGCTGGGGGTGGGGTCAGACTCCCTTGAAACACACAGGCTGTGTGGGGGCGGATAGAGCTTCATAAAACAAGATAAAAATCAGAGAACTGTTAGGAAGAAAGAAAAGAAGAATGCATGTTGGGCTGGTGACCAGAAATATCCACGGTAATTTTCTTAGATATCCTTGGAGAAAATTTTAACTGCTGTTTCTTATTCTATTGGGTACTACCAGTACTAACAGCAATCTTTATGGTATCTTACTGTCTGCCAGGTGCTGTGCTTTACAGACATCTTCTCCTTTTAATCCTCAAGGCAGTGCCGGGATTATGTTCCCTGTTTTATAAATTAGGATGTCAAGGCTCAATGACCTTCAGTGACTTGCCCCAAAGCAGTGGACTCGGTCAAGATGGAGGTGAACGTCAAAGTGTGGTTCCTGGGTGTGGTGTGCGAAGAATGTTAACCGCTGCCCACGCCGCTTCCCACGCGCACCTACAACCTGCCGAGCCTCCCAGCTCATTGATTCTTCCCTGCTGTTTGGCCTTTACCTCAATTCCCCTTCAACACCCGCCCTCCTGTGGCCACGATGCCACGTTGTCATGTCCCCAAAGCAGCTCCACCTCTGGAATTTGGAACTCTTGCCTTTGTTCACGTTCTCGGGTGTTTGGCCTTTTTCCTTCCTGCTTCCTCATCAGAGCTCCTCTCTGACCCCGCGTTACCACCCATGTCCCTTGTTTCCTGCCCATCTTCCGGGCCTGTCAGCCCCTCCTGCTTCTTTTCCTTCTCTAACTTGCTTGCACTCTATGGCGACCATCTCACTTAACGCTCTCATCAACCCCTCCATTTCCTCATACCCAGTCCACCCAGGGCCCCGGCCTGGCTAATCCCCACTCAGGACTCCATCCTACCCCACATTCCCATGCTGGAGTTTCCTTCTTAATGCATTGGGAGAAAACTCCTAATTACTGTTTCCAGCCCCAGCTGGGCGCTTGGGCCCCTTTGTCAAGGAAGCCTGGTCCCCAGGCTCTCCACGGGCCCCTCCCCTGCCGCCGTCCCTCTCACAGATACACGACTACAGGAGGGTCCTCCTGTCCCACTGAGGAAGGGGCCCTCACGGGGAAGTCACCACCGAGCGGATGCGCCCCAGCCCCACACTCACACCGGGCAGGAGCTAGGCGGCAGCGTGAATGAGGAAAGGCCCGAGCCCGTGACGTTAGGGTGCTGCCCACTCAGGAACGTGGCAAGCAGATTCCGCGGTGGCGTGAAGGTGGAGTTTCCAGGGGAAACGACAAAACTAAAAACGAGGAGAGCCACCCCTACATTAGGTTACGAACCCTTGTGGCTGAGCTGATGGTGAAAGCTGTGAGGCTTGGAGCCAAAGTGGGGCCCTGGGAGAGTCAGGAAACCAGAGCAGCCAGGAGTGAGGAGCCCTGGAAGGGGAGAGAGGCGGCAGAGGCCCAGAGAAACTCTTGGGAGCAGAGCGGGACGCCTGCGGCATCTTCCCGGGCCTGGCCTGTGTGGGCGGGTGCATTGGAGGGCAGGAGCAGATACTCCTTCCTCAGATCCCCTCTGTACTTCCTCAGGGCTTAACCTTTCCTCCTGCAGTCCTGCTATTTCCTCACTCCTTCAACGCTCCCTGCTTTCCTGGGTCTTCATGCCTTTTCTTTTCACAAACTGGTTGGGAGCTTTTTCGTCCTAAAATACATTATAGTCTAAATTAGACTCTGTCTCTTTTTCCAGCACCTCCTGTCCTTCCTTTCAGACGGGTCACCTCCTTTTTTCCACCCTCACCTCCCCATTCCTACCTCCCATATCCTGCTCTCATAGGTCCTGGGGGCATCATAACCCGCGTTCCCTGGCCCAATCCATTGCCTTTTCCTGGATGGCATCCTGTCTGAGCCCTTAGAGCATTTGACACCCTCCCTTGAAACCTGTCTCCCTAGTCTTTATCACACCAGTGTCTTCTGGTTTGCCTGCTTCCTCACTGGCTATTGGTCTCCTTTATGGATTCTCCTTTTTCTTCTACTGGCCCTTAAATGCAAATGTCTCCCTACCCCCAATTCTGGCCCTGATATTGTCTCTTTTTGCTCTACATTCTCCCCCAGTGCAATCTCATTCATGTTCATGGTTTTAACTCACCCATATGCAAATGACCCATGTGCTAATGAGATCCGTATTTAAACTTAAATTTCTTACATAAATAAAGAGTGTGAGAGTCTAGGTCTCATTTAAATGAATTCTTCTTGTGGCTGCCTGTGGAGGCCGCTCCCAGAGCCCACAGTCCCATCACTTGCTTTTCAGAGTTAACTCTAAAAACATATACACACTACTATATAGAAAATAGGTAAACAACAAGGACCTACTGGATAGCACAGGCAACTATATTCAGTATCTTGTAATAACCTATAATGGAAAAGAATCTGGGAATTCCCTGGTGGTTCAGTGGTTGGGACTCTGTGCTTTCACTGCCAGGGCCTGGGTTCAATCCCTAGTTGGGGAACTAAGATTCCGCAAGCCACACAGCACAGCCAAAAAAACAAAAACAAAATCTGAAAAAATCAGGTTTTTATATATATATATATAGAAAACTGAATCACTTTGCTAGACACTTGAAACTAACACGACATTGTAAATTAACTATACTTCAATTAAAATAATTTCAGGAGGGCTAAGATGGGTTTGGGGATTAATACACTGCAGCTGATGTTGTCAGCGCCCTGCTCACGGTCCTTGAAGCTCACTGATTCATTATCCTCCTCTGGCTGACTTTCAACTGTCCACATGTGCACTGAGGATTTTTTCTGAAACCAGAAGGCCACTTTCCTGAAAGTGGTCCCGCTCAGAAGTCGAAAAGTCACAGGGAATATACACCTCCCCACCCTGGGAGCAGCGCTCAACAAATAACCCTCAGATGCTGGTATATGAATACATCAGCTCCCTTACCCCTCAAGCAGGATCGTTTACACAGTCTCCCAGAGTTTCCCCACTGGTTTAAGATCCAGGCACCCTCTGTGGTAACTAGGTTCACAGCGTGGCCTTCGGTGGCTGCTGTCTCATCCTCATCGTTTCTCCACCTCCCTAGAGGTGCTCCCTGGACTTGCCAGATAAACCATTTGTACTTGCACCCTGTCTCAGGGTCTGCCTCTGGAAAAATCTACACTAACATAGAAAGGTAAGCTTCAATTATGTGAGTGTTCATGTATTTGAAACAAGACTTCTGCTCTAATATTGCTCAAAAATGAGGTCTAGGGCTTCCCTGGTGGCGCAGTGGTTGAGAGCCCGCCTGCCGATGCAGGGGACACAGGTTCGTGCCCCGGTCTGGGAAGGTCCCACATGCCGCGGAGCGGTTGGGTCCGTGAGCCATGGCCGCTGAGCCTGCGCGTCCGGAGCCTGTGCTCCGCAACAGGAGAGGCCACAACAGTGAGAGGCCCACGTACCACAAAAAAAAAAAAAAAAAAAATGAGGTCTACATAAAAAAACCACCCACCTTTTTCCTGGGTGTTCACATTCATTCACATACACACACACACACGTATTTCTTCCCCTTCCCTTTTTCCTTCCCTCTTTCTTCCAGCAATTCAGCTCATAGACTACTTAGGGACAACCAGGCATTTTCCCTTGAATTCTCACAGCCCCCAAATCAAACAATATTTAAAAAAAAACAGGTCCACAGCATTCAGGTGTCTCCTAAGGCTTAGCAAACTGCCCTAAAAACCTCAAGCTCCCTTTAAAAGAAAGCCTGCACAAACCTTCTCTGTGCGGAGTGTTCTTCTCCTGGCTCCGTGGATCCCGGCTTTCAGGTGTCAGCTGGATGGAGGTGAGAACCCCACAGGCCCCTGTTGCTGAGCTGCTGGCTGCCTATCCAGGGGTGGTGGGGCGGGGGGAGGGAAAGATGGGCAGCAGGAAGCTGCCAGGGATGAGCGCCCTTTAGGCCTGGGTCTGGTTCAGTGCTGCGGAAGCCTGCATGGGCCCACTTGTCCCGTCTCAGGGACACGCAGCCGGTTACCATCCCGGAGAGAGGCTCGGGCATCTGCTGGGCTATGAATCTCTTCTTCCTCTCAGGGTGGCAGCCGCAGTTGCCAGCAGAACAGGCAGTCTTCACAGCCTTTCCCAAACGTGCCTGGTCCTAAGAATCACCTGGAGCACGAGCTAAGCAGACAGCTTCCAGGTGCTGGCTCTGATTCCTGATTCAGCATCTCCAGAGTGATGCCCGGGGCTCTCCGTGATTCACACGCCCCCCAGGTGATTCTCATGGGCGGGCACACTAGGGAAACAATGGAGAGGAGAGAGGCAGGGGCAGCTTCAAAGCAGATAGAACCCAGCTGGTCAGGTATGTACGTTCCCTAAGCTGACAGCCCTTATATCCAGAATGAATGGAAGTCATTGCTAGCATGGGGGCTTGCCAGGGCCTGCGACAGTTCTGAGAGCCCAGGGAGGCTCTAGTCCAAACAAGACGTGTCTAAAGTGACCCTCATGGCCCAGGTGACCTTTTAAGTGGCATTTCCTCTTAGGTTTGCTGTAGCATAATGATTCCCAGTTGACTAGGTAGTAGGAGTAAGGAGGCAGGAAGGACAGTCTATCAGAGACTGGAAAGGGTAGAGTTGAAGAGATATTCTTCATTAGGAATTGCTTTGATTTGTTTTTCATCAAAGGGAATTTATATTGAAATTTCTGGGATGTTCAAAGGGTGTGAGATCTTAATGTTTCTCAAAATGGCATACAGTGTAAAATGTTTGCAGTTGGCTGGGATAAATCAGGAGCTTCAGGTCTCATGGGCTGGTGGAAGTTCTGGAAGAGCAGGACCTCCTGACACTCGGCCCCCTCAGACCCTGCTCCTGATTTGTCCTCTCCAGCCCATCTCCCCTCCGCCATCTTTCTCAGCTCAGATCACATACCTCAACACTGTGCTCAGAGTCACTGAAAGGCTCACTGCTGCCCTGAGATAAAGGCAAACGACTGTTAGTATAAGTCTCAAGATCCCTCTTGGGCCCCACCCTAATAGTCCAACTTTATCTCCTCACTGCTCAGTGTGTGCCCTTTGTTCTTGCACCGTCAGGCTACTGGAGTTCTCTGAGAACAGGAGGTATGATCCCACCTCTAAGCATTTGTTCTCGCTCCATTTCTCTCCCTGGAGAGCCCCAACTCATCCTTCGGATGCCATTCCACTAAGTCCCTTTCATTTGCGTGGCAGAGTAAATTGTTTCCAAAATGAGACACGTTTGTTGAGAATTCAGTGCGTGGTCTTGAGGAAAGGTGGTGGGGTCTGAGAGTCAGCTGTGCATTGGCCCAGTTCTGTCCCAGGACAGGCACTATTCGTTGGGGCATCTTTTTTCTCCTTCCTCCCTTTCTTCCTATTGAGGTAAAATATACAAAACATAAAATTTACCATTTTTTTTTCCCTTTTTTTTGCGGTATGTGGGCCTCTCACTGTTGTGGCCTCTCCCGTTGCGGAGCACAGGCTCCGGACGCGCAGGCTCAGCGGCCATGGCTCACGGGCCTAGCCGCTCCACGGCATGTGGGATCTTCCCGGACTGGGGCACGAACCCGTGTCCCCTGCATCGGCAGGCGGACTCTCAACCACTGCGCCACCAGGGAAGCCCAAAATTTACCATTTTAAATGTATAGTTCATTGGCATTAAGTACATTCACATTGTTGTGGAACCATCACCACCAATCAACCATACAACCTTTTCGTCTTTCAAAACTGAAACTCAGGGGCTTCCGTGGTGGCGCCGTGGTTGAGAGTCCACCTGCCGATGCAAGGGACACGGGTTCGTGCCCCGGTCTGGGAAGATCCCACATGCCGCGGAGCGGCTGGGCCCGTGAGCCATGGCCGCTGAGCCTGCGCGTCCGGAGCCTGTGCTGAGCAACGGGAGAGGCCACAACAGTACCGCAAAAAACAAAACAAAGCAAAACTGAAACTCAGTACCCGTGAAACAATGTCTTCATACCTCCTTCTCCCAGCCCCAGACAACCACTGCTCTACTTTTTGTCTCTATGAATTTGACTACTTCTAGGTACCTCATGTAAGTGGAATCACATGGTATTTGTCCTTTATGTCTGGCTTATTTCTCTTAGAATAATGTTTTCAAGGTTCATCCATGTTGTAACATGTATCAGAATTTCATTCCTTTTTTAGGCTGAATAATATTCCATTGTATGTATATGCCATTCATACAATGGAATGATTTTGTTTACCTGTTTATCTACCAGTGGACATTTTGTTGTTTCCACCTTTTGGCTATTGTAGGTAATGCTGCCATGAACATGGGTGTACAAATATCTGAGTCCCTGCTTTCAATTCTCTGGGGTATTATAGTTCACTGAGGAGTGGAATTGCTGGATCATATGGTAATTCTGTGTTTGATTTTTTGAGAAACCACCATACTGTTTTCCATGGCCACTATACATTCCTACCAACAATGCAGTAGTGTTTCAATTTCTCTACATCCTTGCATTTTAATTTTGATATGTTAAATAACATTTTCTCTTCTTCAATTATAGCTATTCTAATGGGTGTAAAGTGATATCTCACTGTGGTTTTGATTTAAGTTTTCCTAATGATTAGTGATGTCAGGACTTTCTTTTTTTAAACATCCATTTTACTGAAGTATAATTTATGTGCAATAGATGGCACCCATATTAAATGTACAGTTCAGTGGGTTTTGACAAATATACACCCACGTAACAGCCATGTAACCATCCATGCAACCACCACCACAATCAAAATGCATAACATTTCTATCACCCCCTCTTGACCCTTTACAGTCAATTCTCCCCTCCACTTCCAACTCCAGGGGACCTCTGATCTGCTTTCTGTCACTATAGATTAGTTACACTTTCTAGAATTCCATGTAAATAGGATCATGCAATATATACTCTTCTCTTTCGGCTTCTTTCATTCAGCAAAATATGTTTGAGATTCATCCATGTTGGCGAGTATATCACTAGTTTGTTCCTTCTTATTGCCAAGTAGTATCCCATTCTATGGATACATCACAATTTGTTTATCCGTTCATCTATTGATAGACCTTTGGGTTGTTTCCAGTTTTAAGGCTGCTATGAAAGAAGCTATTATAAACATTCTTGTTTAAGTCTTTGTGTGGAATATGTTTTCATTTTTCTTGAGCAAATACCTAGGAGTAGGATTGCAAGGTCATAAGGTAGGTGCGTGTTTAACTTTATTAAGAAACTGCTAAACTTTTTCCCAAAGAGATTGTGCCATTTTATATACATTTGCCACCAGCAAAATGTAGGAGAGTTTCAGCTGCTGCATACCTTGTCAGGGCATCCTTCTTTCCATCTGAAAATTTCTCTGACGTCCTCTGGCTGAGTTCAGAGGGCCACCAGTGATGGATCCTAAACTATGCCTATACGCATCAGGGGCAAATATAAAGGGAAAGGACAAAGTGGAGAGGAAAGATGTATACAGCATTATCTGTGTAACTCTGTATGTATCTCAGAATATGGAGAGTGCTGGGAACCGCAACCTGATGTCACTGGGCAACAATTTATAAAGAAAAGACCTGTCCCATCGAGTCCTAGTATATGGCCAAATCTTATCTCCACACCTATAAAACAGGTTCCAACCTGTTAAGTGCATAGCTAGACTCCATGAACTATAGCCTAGTCATGAAGTATCACCAAGTACTACCTCTCTTTTCCTATCAGAGAGAACTGCTTCATTCTTCTGGTTACTACACGCCACCAGTGGGACTAAATGCGGTTAGGCCAAGAAATGTTAAATGACTAAATAATTCCATATGCATATTTAAAGTATTTGAAAATTCTAGTTAAAAGGTTATATATATATTTTACATCTGAATGAGGCTACTGATAGCATCTGAGGCAGTTTTATCTTAAGAAAAAAAAGTTTATTTATTAAAATAAGCAAAATGGCAACTGAAATTAAGTTAAATGGGAAGCAGAAGCCAGTATCACCCCTGACATTTTCTTCATAAATCTTTCTTAAGAGTCACTTTGCAAGCATGACTTCTCTGATTTTAAAAATCCAAAGATTAAAATCAGTACTGAAACACTAAAAATAATCTCAAAAAACGTGTTGACACAGAAGGGTAAAAACCATACTTAATCACATGTTTTTCCTGAAGTGGCTTGTTGGTACCTCAGCACCCTTACTGGAGAAAGTCAGGTATTTAAGAGCATATCTTCAGTTGAAATGCTGCTCTTCCTTGGTAGGACTTGAAGCGTTATATTTCATGTTTCCTTAAACATTCCCCTAGGGTCAGCATTCATCTTTTCCTCATTTCATGTATGACAGTGGAGACACACGCTGATGGAGCTGAGTCTAGGACCCAGGCCTTTGAGATATTTTTATAATCCTTCTGTTGACATTAAAAAACATTTAAACAACTGAAAACCCTCAGAAATCATGGCTATGTTGTTATAAAAGTACAATACTTGGATATTAAGCCATTTCTTTAAGGATCATTATTATAACGAGCTTTTGGACATTCAGTGCAGCAGATTACAATCACGGCCTCTATTCTTCATCATTCCCTATAGTTACGCCTTTGCCACGTGATGCTGAAACTCCTCTCACTAAAGAAGCAGTGCATATTTCTTCATCCCCTTGAGTCTAGGATGGCCTTGTGTCTTGCTTTGGATGTGACTATTGTGTGGATGTACCAGTTCCGATCCTAGACCTTGAGATATTCTTCGTGTTCTCTTGCTCCTCTGACATTGCCATGAGAATGTGCCAGGACCATCATGCTTGAAGATGAGAGACAGTGGAGCACATTAACTCACCCCAGTCAACCCAGTCGAGGCCTTCCTACATCAGCTAAGAGATGCCCAGACATGTCAGCAGAACTATCTGAGTACCCCAGAGCATGAGCAATAAATGTTTATTATTATGTGCCTCTGGGATCTTGTGTGGTTTGTTACACACCAGTACCTGACTGATACCTCTAATTTAACAGGAGTTTTTAAAACCCACAGATACAATTTAAAAATAAAATGGCCTCTTGGGACTTTCAGGGTGGCACAGTGGTTAAGAATCCTCCTGCCAATGCAGGGGACACAGGTTCGATCCCTGGTCTGCGAAGATCCCACATGCCACAGAGCAACTAAGCCCGTGCGCCACAACTACTGAGCCTGTAAGCCACAACTACTGAGCCCACGTGCCACAACTGCTGAGCCCACGCACTGCAACTACTGAAGCCCGTGCGCTCTAGGGCTCACATGCCGCAACTACTGAGCCCGTGTGCTGCAACTACTGACGCCTGTGCACCTAGAACCTGTGCTCCGCAACAAGAGAAGCCACCGCAATGAGAAGCCCATGCACTGCAACAAAGAGTAGCCTCCGTTCGCTGCAACTAGAGAAAGCCTGTGCGCAGCAACGAAGACCCAACACAGCCAAAATAAATAATTTTAAAACATAAAAGTAAAACGGCCTCTTGTATACTCTCCCTTTGCCCCCTAAAACAGAGAATGGGTTTCTAAATTATTTTGTAAATATATCCAACACCACACTTAAGAAGCTGTTAACTGTGGTTACCTCTGAGGAAACGACAGGGGTTTGAGGGGAATTTTCCCTGGACCTCCTCTTGTTCTTTGGAAATTTGAACTACATGAGTGTTACCTATTCAAAAAAATGCACTAAAAATCCTACGTGAACACAGAGCATTATCTCTACAGGAAGAGGCACCCATTTCTGTACATACAGGCAAAGTCAATGACAGGGAAAATTATTTGTACGGCTAAATCTTTTAACGGATACAGTCAGATATTTAGAGCCAATTATCTAGGGGGAAATATCTAGAGAATCTTGACATTCCAGTAACTCTGCAGATAGATGTGCTAAGCTACAGTATAATTCTGAAAAACGTTAGCATTTTAACAGCTACACTGGGGTTTCCTGCTTGCTGACCACAAAATATACTAGGTCAGAGATTGCTTTCAACCACTAGTTCTATGGTTCTCAAAGTTTGCTGTGCATAAGGATCAACCCTGCCTCTTCTTTAAAATGTAAGTGGTCCAGGTCCCATCACAGAGATTCTGACTGTAGGTGTGGGAGGGGGCCCAAAAATCTATATTATTACAAGCAGTTCAAATAATTTTCGTGGACTTCATTTTGAGAAACACTCAGCATATTCACTACTGTGTGGTTCTCATGCTGCCGTCATTGTACAAAAATAATGAGCCTGTGGGTGCCTGATTCATTCTCCCTAAGTAGGTGATCATTTAATTCAATAGCTATTAAAAAAAAAGGAATAAGTTAAATTCAGGACCTAACAACTTGGGTCAAGGAAAGCAGAAGTAAGTTAAATAAATAAAGTCCCAATTGTTTAAAGGGAGCTTATGGAAGAATTAATCAGATTGTTCAAATAATAATAATATGTGGGTTACATACATAAATTCATTTTAAGAATAAGAGGACTAACATAATTATGCAACAAAATAAGTCAAAATAAAGTTATCTGCTTTGTTATGAGCAAATAATATTTGCTACTTGATGAGGAAAGATAAATTCCAAAGGAAAATAAATGAGCCGCTCTTTTGGTGTAAATATAGTCTATCAGAGGAAAAAGTCCAGCTCTGGTTATGTGTGTTAACAAAATGCTGCACTGAACATTCTGGTAGCTTTGGGGGACAAATAAAGACATTGCTGGCTTCAGAGTCTGGCTAAAGACATTTTTATGTTTTCAAGTTTTGGAGAATTCTAGGGTTCCACAAGGTAAGTATGGAAGAATTGTGAACATGTCAAATGTAGGTGTAGAATCATAGAATTTTCTAACACTCTCATCTCCTGCTTGAATAATATATTGAGGTGTGAAATACTAATTGTGGCTAGGAGATGGTCAAGAGTGTTTGCTCGAAAATTATAGTAGATTAAAAAAAAGAAAGAAAAGTATAGTTGAGGAAGCTCTGTACACTTTCACACCTTGGGAAGAGAATAAAGAATGTGGTATCAGATTTGGTTTTCTGTTTGTTTGATTATCTGATTTTTCTTTTGTTTTAATGTGAATTGCTTTTTTTAAATAAATTTTTATTTATTTATTTATTTATTTTTGGCTGTGTTGGGTCTTCGTTTCTATGCGAGGGCTTTCTCTAGTTGCGGCGAGCAGGGCCCACTCTTCATCGCGGTGCGCGGGCCTCTCACTGTCGCGGCCTCTCGTTGTGGAGCGCAGGCTCCAGGCTCGCAGGCTCAGTAGTTGTGGCTCACGGGCCCAGTTGCCCCGCAGCACGTGAGATCTTCCCGGACCAGAGCTCGAACCCGTGTCCCCTGCATTGGCAGGCGGATTCTTAACCACTGCGCCACCAGGGAAGCCCTGGATTGCTTTTTTGTTAGAGAAGTAGTACAGACTCAGGAAAGAGGAAATCCATAAAAGGAAAAAAGTAGCCCAACTCTCCAAACACACGTTTAAATGTCTGGTCATCAGCTTTTGCTAATAGATCTCACATGAATCTGTTTTTTTCCTCCCATAGTGCTGGTTTCATACTGCATGTACATCATTGCATCTTGCTTTTTAAAAAATGAAGTATTATAAGCACTTCTCAGTGCCATTATATACAATGTCATGTACACAATGTCATTTTAAATGGGTGTAATAGTCTTGGGAAAGCAGTCCTCCAGGGTTCAGCATCTAGAAGGTTTCCAGCCTTTAACTGATATGCAAATAAGGATGCTATTAAAAACTAGAAGTCTATTATTTTTTTGTTACTTAAAATTATTTCTTAAGGATAGCTTCCCAGAAGCATACAACTGGGTCCAAGGTTGTGTACATTTTAAGGGTGAGGACATTTTGCCAAATTGCTCTCCTAAAGCATGTCCATCAGAATTCTCTTACTCTTGCTGGTATTTATATTATCCTTCTTTCCATGCTTCCTTGTATGGTTGTTTATGGCTATCAGAGAAAAAAAAAATCACTGCTAATTAGATAGGTGCCAGTGCTATCTTGTTTTAAATTGTAGCTATTTGATTATTGATGAGACTCAACATTTTTCCCATACAAATTATAGTTCCTCTTTCACCATTTAGTATTTTTTTTTTATCAACTTGTAAGAGGGCTTCTATAATGGAGAATTTACCCCAGATTTATTGTATGTGCCATAAATATACATTCTCAGAGTTGGCTTCCTAAATCTTTGTTTTCTCCTTTCTTCTTTGTTTTTCGTGACAGAGTCACTACTCCCCTCAGGATGACTCCTGGGCTGACTCATTTGCCTGAGGGTTTCCAAAGCTGCTCATTCCAGCACCATCAAGATTGAAGCTCCTGATGCTGACTAGCACCCTTAGCATGTCCCTGAGGTCACCATTTTTCAGCCAGACCCAGAGATAAGAAACATATGCACATCTGCTTTCTGGCAGCCAGGCGCTGCTGCTATCTGTGGGGCACTATCTTTACAAAGGGGAGTCGGGAGTTGGGAGTCGCCACTCTAAACGCCCAGCCTCTTATGAGATGGTTTTATGTATGAGATTAGAAACTTTTTTTTTTTTTTTTTTTTTTAGAGAGATTAGAAACTTTTAAGCTATCTTTCCTCTTAGAAAAAAGCCCACGAGGAATGAAAATATACAGCAAGATAGATATCACCTAAGGCAAATTTTGATTAAGCACTTATCCTACTGCTACATTAAAAATTGCCCCAGAGAGTGATTTTAAGGATATGAGAATTGAATTTTCTGAATGTCTGGACCTCTGAGCTGGCCCAGTTTTGCCTCAGGGTCATGTCTCAGGGCTCTGCTACTTAAAGTGTTCCAAGGACTGGCAATGTCAACATGGCCTGGGAACTTAGACTCACAGCCCCATCCTAGACCTACTGCAACAGTCTGGAGTCGATCAAGATGCCCAGATAATCTGAATGCATGTTAAATTTGAAAGGCACTCTTAAAGCAGTGGTATCAACTCTGGCGTACACATCAGAATCTCATAAAGGGCTTGAATACAATATGGATGTCCAGGCCCAGCCCCCAAAGATTCTGATTCAGAGAGCAGGGACTGGGCATTAGAATTGTTTAGAAGCTCTCCCGTGATTCTATGTGCAGCCAGAGATGAGAACTGACTTAAAGTTTCTAGACGTTCCTTCTAATAAGGCAGAATTGATAAACTCTAAAATTTGAAGTCTTCAGATTTCATGCTTCTTAACCATTACATTTTATGTTGAAACCCCAAAATCAGCTCCTGGAGGAGAGAGAAACACTGAAAAAAATTTTTTTCTTTTACTTTGTTTTGGCCAGTTCCAAGAGTAACTAGGTATCTCATGATAAGAAATGAAACAACAAAAACACACAAAACAGGGACTTCCCTGGCGGTCCAGTGGTTAAGACTCCACACTTCCATTGCAGGGGGCATGGGTTCAATCCCTGGTTGGGGAACTAAGATCCTGCATGCCACAGCATGACCAAAAAAAAAAAAAGTAAAGATTCGGGGCTTCCCTGGCGGTCCAATGGTTAAGACGCCGTGCTTCCACTGCAGGGGGCACGGGTTCGATCCCTGGTCTGGGAACTAAGATCCCGCAGGCTGCAGAGCCAAAAAACAGAAACAAAACAAAACAAAAACCACATACACACACAGAACAACTGAAGTTCTGCTGTTCAATGAGTCTCAGTATTGACAATCCCCGCCTTAGTCATGTTCTCACTCCCCAGCATGGGTCGCACAGCAGCACATTAAAATGGCCCAATTCTGTGGTTATTAAGATGAGCAAAACAGCCTGACTGGCTCTGCCACCCACCCCGACATCTTCAGGCTACTATAAGTGCAGCTTTCAAAGCTAACTCTCTAGTGTTCATGAATCCTTTCCTGACGTGATGACCAGTATGTTTCTATGGGTAGAAACATACTATGTTATCGGAATTCAAGATGCTGCTGAATCTGACGTCTAGTTTTGTGTTTCCAGAAGACCAATGTGCAGTTCCCATGACAAGAAGCATGGCGTTTGCTGTTCTCTTAATAGAGATGCCACCACAGGTGGGTCATAGCAGCTGGCTGGAAACCAGGCCTCATGCAAAACTTTCCATTCACCAGGCCACACCGGACCTGCTGACTGAAATCAACTTCTGTTGCTCCAAGATAACGATCCTCTCAGCTGTGAGGCTGCCAGAAACCCAATATGGTGGCCCGTAGCTGTGAACCAACTGTTTACCTCTTTGTGCTTTATAATATGACCAGTTTCCATGTCTTCTTGAAGGTGACAACGTTGAGAAATCCTGCATAAGACCAGTGTTCTCAAATTTTCTTGAGACCTTAATACACTTAAAAATTATGAGGACCCCAAAGAGTTTTTGTTTATGCAGGTTATATCCAGTGGTGTGCTGGAGTCAGCTGGTACCAGTTCACGAGAATTCAATATTCAGGAATTTTTCAAGCCAACTGTTAAACCATCAGAAGCTTGAAATTGGCAGGAGAGGGAATATTTACACCGTGGAAATTGGCAAATGCTACATATCAGAGCCTTTTTTCTTTTTCTGGAGATTGGGTTTAGCAGCAAACCCCTGCTTCTATTTACCATATTCGACATTAAAATGGAGAATTTTTGAAAATATTTCTTTCAGTTAAAAATAACAATAGGGCTTCCCTGGTGGCGCAGTGGTTGAGAGTCTGCCTGCTGATGTGCGGGACACGCGTTCGAGCCCTGGTCTGGGAAGATCCCACATGCCGCGGAGCAACTGGGCCCGTGAGCCACAACTACTGAGCCTGTGGGTCTAGAGCCTGTGCTCCACAACGGGAGAGGCCGCGACAGTGAGAGGCCTGCACACTGCAATGAAGAGCGGCCCCCGCTCGCCACAACTAGAGAAAGCCCTCGCACAGAAACGAAGACCCAACACAGCCATAAATAAATTAATTAATAAAAAATAAATAAATAAATAAACCCATTACTCAGCCATAAAAATGAATGGAATCATGCCATTTGCAGCAACACGGATGAACCTAGAGATTATCATACCAAGTGAAGTCGGACAAAGACAAATATATGATATCACTTACATGTGAAATCTAAAAAAAAATGATACAAATGAACTTATTTACAAAACAGAAACAGACTCACAGACATAGAAAACAAACTTGTGGTTACCAAAGGGGAAGGAAGTTGGCGGGGTACAAATTAGGAGTTTGGGATTAGCAGATACAAGCTTTATACATAAAATAACAAGGTCCTACTGTATAGCACAAGAAACTATATTCAATATCTTGTAATAACCTCTAATGGAAAAAATCTGAAAAAGAATATATTAATATAAATATATGTATCAATATAACTGAATCACTTTGCTGTACACCAGAAACTAACACAACATTGTTAATCAACTATACTTCAATAAATAAAAAATAATTAAAAGAATAATGAAAAGTCCATTACATGTTAACATAAATACTATATTTTTCACAAAGAAAAATTTCCCCCAAAACAGTGATTTCGTGAAGAGAGTTACCTTGGTTTTTATTTTGGCAAATCTCTTTAATGGCTGGCTAAATGGAAGAGTCAGATTTTCATATCTGCTCCTGCATTCAGTCTGTTGTGCTACCACGTCACCCGGCCTCTGGGAGACGCAGTTGTATACTCGTGAGAGAATCAGACCAAAACACTGTCTTAGCCTTCAGAGAGCTCTGAGCCCGTGCATCTCCTGAAAGGGTCTCAAGGGCTCTGGGGATCATGGAATTGGAGCATTTCTCGTCTCTGCTCAGATCACAGCTCCCTTAACTGCACCTTCTCCACAAATCACACTCAGCTCATCCTGCGGTTCACTATTCTCCATGCACAGCTGGTCTAGCAATTTTGAAAGGAACAGCCACACAGCTGTGCAGTTCTGCCAGGAGACTACTGTTGGTGACTTTCCCAGTAAATTTCATTATGGCACCTAGGTGAGAAGCTACTAGCGGAAGGTCCAGGCCTCAGGAAAAAAGCTTCATCATAAACGTTGCTTAAGTTTTTCCATTTGCTCTCAGAGCTCAAGACTTCCTGAAGGACATGCCGACATTTCTCTTAATTTCTTAAATTCAAAAGTATAACTCCAAATTTTCCATGTGTGTATTTAACAGTCAAGAATTCCATTTCCTTTAAAATCCTATTTTTGACTTGGTGGAAAAAACATGCTTTTTTGTGTTAAGAAAAGTTGTTTCTTGATTTCAAACATATTTTGAAAAATAACAACAAAAGAGCTTAAAGGTCACTTTCTGTTTGGAGTGGGAATCCTATTTTTCTGGTGGTCATGAGCTGGGCTGACTTCATTCAATACATCCAGTTCTGAAATACTGTGGAGACTCCCCTCAGAAACTTAAGCTTGTGTGTTAACTTAAAAATTCTGTGTGCTAACAGAATTCTTGTTCAGTTGAAATAACTCTTCTGCTGACTATGAATTTAGAAGAACATTATCAGAATTTTGGGTTGCTTTTCAGCTCTCAGAGGTACTTGTAACTTTGCTTTTAATTCCCCATCCTCCCTCTGCCCCAGGTAGTGTTAGATGGCAAAGAACTGTCACTCAAGGGTGGCCCTTCCTTGAGTTTCGACATATGTATCCTCTGACATTTAATTTGTTTCTCTCTTCACTAGGAAAGAACTGCAGAGTCAGAGATATAGAAAACAAACGTATGGTCACCAGAGGATGTGGGGGAGGAGGGATGAATTGGGAGATTGGGATGGACATATACACACTACTATATAAAATAGGTAACTATGGGCTTCCCTGGTGGCGCAGTGGTTGAGAGTCTGCCTGCCGATGCAGGGGACGCGGGTTTGTGCCCCGGTCCGGGAAGATCCCACATGCCACGGAGCGACTGGGCCCGTGAGCCATGGCCGCTGAGCCTGCACGTCCGGAGCCTGTGCTCCGCAACGGGAGAGGCCACAACAGTGAGAGGCCCGCGTACCGCAAAAAAAAAAAAAAGGTAACTAATAAGGACCTACTGTATAGCACAGGGAACTCTACTCAGTACTCTGTAATGACCTATATGGGAAAAGAATCTAAAAAAGATAGGAACTTCCCTGGCAGTCCAGCGGTTAAGACTGTGGGCTTCCACTGCAGTGGGCACAGGTTCGAGCCCTGGTCAGGGAACTAAGGATCCCCCATGCCACACAGTGTGGCCAAAAAAAAAAATTAAAAATAAATAAATAAATAAAGAGTAGATATATGTATAACTGATTCACTTTGCTGTACACCTGAAACAAACACAACATTGTAAATCAACTACTCTCCAATAAAAAACAAACAAACAAAAAAAACAACTGCAGACTCTATCCACAATGCTCATAACCCAGGAATCTGAGCATGTTCTCAGTGACATAATCTTGAATTTTCCTAAGAACGGATTTAAAAAAAAAGACACAGAAATCTAATCACCCAATGCCTTTGGTAGAGATTGTGCTTTTTTTTTCTTCGAGTTTCATTCTCTGCGCCCCAAGAAGCCAACCTTTATGGGCTCCATCACCCAGGTTCCCTTGACCTCTGGGGGTAAGTTAAAATCAGGAGCAATGGGGAGGCATCAGCAAGAGATCAGAGGGTGGGGGGAGAGGAGGTCTGTGTATTCCCTCCTCCACTCGTTTTAGGCCTGGGGTGGTAACAGCTTTCCCTAATTGCTAGGCCCTGGGGTGCTTCACCAGCTCTTGTTGGTTCCCTTAACCCTGGCCATGCCTCTGCAAATCACCTCTTCATTAACCGCTGTTCAGCTAAATCCTTAGACTGGCCTTCCTGACAGGCTCTAAAGATACAATAAAATCTTATTCCAAACAGATACCAAGCAAACTTTCAGGTTTATTAATAGAGGTTACATACATTTTTTTAAAAAAAGAACATAAAAACAGTGATGTAATATTTTATAAGTACATACTGATAATACAGTAATGAGTCTTATTAAGTCAGAGGTATTTTAATATAAACAGAATGAATGAACAATGACAGTATATCTCCACTAAGTTGGATAAAATGAATATCGTAACTAAATTAATAAAAACAATGTTAGCTTCTACTTACAAGACATACTTTTATGTAAATCGTTCTATGGCATTTGGAAACCATTTGCTTTTTTAAATAGGTAAGTACTTGCCTTACAACTTTCTACTCTTTTTGTTTAAAACGCCAACATTTTTTCATAAGGAAAAAAGATATAATTCAACCTAATTTTCAAATTATTTTCTCAAATACATGAGGATATTCTGTACTTGATACTCATCATAGCTTGTAAAATCATCTCATTAACTCTTAAAAAAGTGAATGGAAAATAGAGAATAATTCTCCTGGATTTCAAAGTCAATTCCATTTTCTTCTGCCATTTCTAATCCGACTAACATAATTAATGTTTTAAAAATCTGACTTGAGTAATTTATTGAACAAAACATTTGTAAATAGGGTCCAATTAAGACAGGCTGAAGGACTTAATCTTTTTTTATTCTTAGTTGTCATTTTGGTTTATTTTTTTCAATCTCTTTTATGTAAAACTTTGTTTTCATGTTGATACATAGTCAGATTGGCGATCATATTATGTACAGAATTTATAATTTTTATCTTGCTTGAATAACATTGTAATAAAACATTTCATATTCTGTTACTGAAGGAGTTATTTTTAAAAACACGCTTCCTGTACTATATTATGTTTATCTCAAGTTATAACCACAGGAAGAAGTAACCCAAATGTTCAAAGTTCTTTACCTGCCAGGATTATGTGGAACTTGCTTGGTGACATCTGGCTAAAAGCACTTCTTTACCTAATGATGTGTTTCTTTCACACGTCCCACTCTGTGTATCGGCCCACTTTGTTATTCTTGAGAGCAGGTTTCAGTCTGATTCAATTCTATTTGCCCAGCACCCATTAGAGTGCTTAGAGCACACGATGGGTGTCCATGTTTGCTATATAGGTGTTTCCACCTGGGAATGGTCCTTGCAGCATAACTGCTAGAAGTGAACGTGCCTTCTTTCTCCATGCTTAAAATGGGCAGTCTTTTATATCCATTATCTCTTGGGATAGCACATCCTACTTCGCCAACTTCTAATAAACATGATAAGTGCACGGCTAATCCTTGAGGGAATCCCAGCAGGAGACAGCAAACACGGTGGTCCTGATCTCTCTGAACTCGCCCTGTCTTGTATCTACTGCTTGGAGTCCTTCATCTGGGGGCAGGGTGCTTTGAAAGCCAGCCTCAGGTCACTGGTGGGACCTCTGCTCATTCTTAGTTTACACACATGGCATGTAAAACAGCAAAAATGCTACCCATATTATCTGTTTTAATGATTTTTAGAATTCAAACTTTGATACGTTTAACATGAAAAACAGCAGAACTTTCTCTACACACAGATAGTACTAAGTCTCATCCCTCAATAACTTAAACATTGCTGTTGGACAATTTCAAAACACTTACTGGCAAAAGTTGTATAAGTCCAAACTGTAGAATCCCTCACTATTGATGGACTTCTTCAGATGTTCAGGGCTAAACTCCAACCTAAACTTTGCATATGGAATCAGAGAATCAGAGTTTACTTCCAAAATCTCTGGTGAAAAAAAGAGAGCGTTTCAAAGTGCCTATTCTATACTGCACTGCAAATGATACAAGTATATGTGTATAAATACACATATACACACACATATATCTAAAATAAATCACGTAAATTTATAAAAAAAGTGATATTTCAGTTCTTGTTGTAACACTCTCTTGTAATAACATTGTTTTCTATTCCTGTTATTTTTTTTTCCTGTAACTAACAAATATATATGCTTAATGGCTCTCATAAGGAGGCATGTAAATCATACATTTGTTGTTTTAGATGGTAAAGTAAATACTTTTTGTCAGGGACTAAGTAGAATCCTCAGGTTATTTGCTTTTTTAACATTTTCTTTTTAACTCACTGTCGGTCCCTTTTCCTAAGTTAACAGCTTTTTGTACACGCTGCTATTCAGGTTACTAGAGCAGGTGTCCATTTTACTTGCCATCAACTGACCGCTGCTGTTATAACTGCTGGGATCTGAACTTTCTCTACAGCATAAGATACTGTAGAGGTACCTCTGGCACTCAGAGGAAGCATAGTAGTAAATCAAGGGGTCAACGCAACAGCTTATGCTGCTGACACAGACACACAGGAGGTAGGCAAAGTAGGCAGCCTCTGTCATGGAATTCTGGGAAAGGAATGCGTAATGTAGAATCAGCAGGATGTTTGTGGGTCCAAAGCAAAGGACGAAGATGCAGAAAACAGCAGCTGACAAGAACAAAGCCCGGGACTTCTTGCTCTGGTTGGCAACCGTGGAAGAGCTAAGAGATCGGATAATAGACACGTAACAGACTGTGGAAATGATCAACGGCACAAAAAAGAAGATGGCAGAGAAGGCCGAGAAGTAATATGAGTAGTAGCCTTCGAGCAGCGTTTGGTTGAGCACATCGTGACAGGTGGTTATGTTGAGCCCCGGGACCTGGGTGGTCTGCTCCTTGAGGAGCAGAGGTACCACCCCCGCGATGGCCATGGCCCAGATGGCCAGACAGGTAAAGGAAGCCCTCCCCAGAGTACGCCAGGAGAGCGACTGCATGGGGTATACCACAGCCAGGAACCGGTCAATGCTGATGACCGTCATGAGCATGATAGAGGCATACATGTTACAGTAGAACGCAGCGGTGATGAAGCGGCACATGGCAGACCCGAATCTCCAGTCACTTCCGGAAAAGTAGTAGCTGATCTTAAATGGGAGCACAGACACAAAGAGCACGTCTGCCATGGCCAGGTGCAGCATGTACACCACGGCGGGCTTCTTGATCTTCATCTTCAAGGTGAACACGATGATGGCCATGATGTTCAGAGGAAGGCTTACGAGGAACACGCCGGTGTAGACGGAGGGGATAAAGAGCGTCAACCAGGTGCTGGTCAGATATCCTGAGGCATCTTTTGAGATGAACTCGGGGGGTAATTTTTGAGGAGGACTGCTTCTATTGCCGGAGCTTAATCTGTCTTCTCTGAATTCACTTTCATTTTGGTCCTCATCCTCCTTCAGTGGGATTGGTTCAAATATATCATTGGGATTCCTGAGAAAAAATGTCCGGGGACCCAGAGTATCATTTGTTGCTTCTGACTCTGAAAAGTAAAAATTTTAAAACGAATTACAAAGGAAAAAGAGACAAGGAGAGAGTACAATTTACTTTTGCTTTTTGTTTTCTTCCTGGGAGAGTGGGTGGTAAGGAGCAGGTGATACTCAAGGGGATCACAGACTTTATCAGGGAATTAGCTAACTCGAAGTAGTGTACCACATTTTGTTCTGGCACAGCAAACCCTTTTCAAACTCTGCTCCTCAGAGATATGAGGTGAACGATACACTTTCAGAGATCTGCAGACATCAGGAAAGGCTGAGGACGTGATGTGAAAGAAAAGAGCCGTAACTTCTTTTCTATACGAGCCACTGTCTATATAAACAAATCACTCCCAGGCTATGTGACTTCTCTTTCGTCCGTATGTCTGCATGTATACATTTTCTCCATTTAGCTTGTGGCCACCCCTTGAAATCCATTCTTCCTTGTGGAAAAATCCACATAGAAAGTTGAGGGAACATCTTAAAGGTTACGGAGCTACAGGTGAACTTGAGTAGGACCGAGGGCACCCATTTCCATGACAGTTATCCATGTGACAGTAGCTGTCCTTTACTAGCTTCAGTTTGTTTACACAGTAGAATGTCGCAAATCTCTCATCATATTTGGGTCCAAGCCACAGTCTCAGGTTATCGTCTAATGTAACCACAAGGTACCTACCACACCGTCATCTTCCTGTCTCCTTCCTTAGCGGGCCAGTGGAGTAGATGTCCTAGGCCAGTGGCCTTCCTCAGCTCAGTTCCAAAATGCCACATGCACGCAGGCAGAGGCCAGGCCAACCAGGCTCTTTTGAGTATCAACCAGAAGTCAGTTGCAAACGTCCTTCTTTTATTACCCTCCTCCACCAAAAACATCCATGTGAAATGTTCATCAAAGAAATGCAGCACTTAGCAACCAGCTTAGGAACTCAACCAGCTTTTCCTTCCCAGGAGCTTTGCTAACATTCTGTCACTGAGGAGACTCAGACAGAGAGCCTTTGCTGGGCCTTGGCAAGCTGAGGAGTGGGGAGAGAAACCACAGGGGGAAAAGGATGAGGTTTCTATCCCTGGAGGTATTGGCCACAAAGGCTGGGTACACACGTCACTCAGAAGTGATGTTAGAGGAATGAAAACTGGCTGGAAATTGGGTAAGTACAGTGGATTTTTAAGCTTTCAGTTTTATTTTTCAGTAGTGGAACCTTCCTGCAAACAAAAACTTACACAGAGAGGCATAATGCAATAAAAGAGATAGTTCTGCTTCTGTAGGGTCCTACCAGACCCTAGACAAAAATTACAAAAACCTCTGGATCCCTTTCCTCCCCCAAATCAATGACCTGAAGTTATTTAGGTTCACAGGGTCATGTCAGGGAGGGGAGGGATGGATCTTCAAAGAAAGGATGGCAACCAATGGGTTTCTTGTTTTCAGTGGCTTTTAGCTTGAGAGAAGGCCAAAGTCAGTGCCACAAAAGATGGTTGAAACTCGGATAGAAAACCCATAGTCTCTATTGCCTGAAGAACCAGAGGACAGAGTTCAGGGCAACTACAATCACTGGAAAGTGAGGAGAGAATCTCAGAAAAGAAAAATTCAGAGAGGGACAGAGAGAGCACCAAATTCCAGGGCAAATTCTGCCCCAGGCTTGGGTTGACTCTAGAACCTGCACACTCAAGGAAGATGTGAAGCAGAGTTAACTGCTAGAGTTAACACATTTTTGACTGGAGATGTATTTTGGCCACAGGTGTTAGTTTCTGCAAAAATCCCCGGGTCAATAATGTGTTAAAAGAACGGAAGTGTTATTTGAACTTCTTGCTCAAGAGGAAACGTTTGCAGTTTGAGTTCAACCAAATTAACTGCCTGCTAAAGCAAAAACACCAACATTCTTTGGAGAAATAAAACAAAATCTTGAGTCTTTACAGTAGGATAATGTCCAGCAGACAATTCAAAATCATTCGATATAAAGAGAATCAGGAAAGTGTGACCCAGTCTCAAGAGAAAAGGACAATCAGTGGAAACCAATCCCAAGATGACCCGGATGTTGGAATTAGCAGATAAGGATTTTAAAGGGTATGTTGCAACTATGCTCAGTGAAGGGAAGAAAAAGATTTCATTGAAATGAATGAAAAAATAGAAAATAGCAACGAAACCAACCAATGGAAATTCTAGAGCTAGAAAATAAAATACAATAAATTGGCATCTATTTCCAAAATGAAAAGCAAACCTAGAGTAGCACCAACCGATACACAGTAGAACAGGGCCTGGTAGTGAAAGCTGGAGGTCAGATGACCTCAGCAAGAGCATGAGTGGGTCCCCTGAGGGTAAAGGGGTGATCTGGCAGATCTGTCACAGGGGAAGAACAAAAAATCTGCAGTGATCTGTATCATTTTCACAGACGTAAAGAACAAATGTATGAATACCAAGGAGGGAAGGCGGGGATGGGATGAATTGGGAGATTGGGATTGACATATATACACTACTAGGTATAAAATAGATAACTAATGAGAACCTACTGTATAGCACAGGGAACTCTACTCAATGCTCTGTGGTGACCTAAATGGGAAGGAAATCCAAAACAGAGGGGATATATGTATACGTATAACTGACTCACTTTGCTGTACAGCAGAAACTAACACACCATTGTAGAGCAACTATACTCCAATAAAAATTAATAAAAAACCAATCTGCAGTGATGAGCCTCTGAGTACACATATACAGCTAGATTGTTCCCCAAGGGTAGGAAACTGTTCCTATTGAACTCTGAGTCTCCAGTACCCTGCCCCACATGTGGTAGGTATGGACCTTAAGTTGGCTTTTAATCACGGATTTGCATTCTAATACTGGCTCTACCAGGAATCACTTAACTGCTCTGAACTAAGTCTCAGAATCATTAAAATGGGATCCCAATACCTGTCTGGCCTACAAATCTGGCAGCCAGGAGCATCACATGTTAAATAGGATATATGTTCACTTTGTAAACTTCAAAAATTAATCAGCGTAAGAAATTATTCTTCTTCCCCTATCACTTCAATGTGGTTTGCTTTTTGCTCACTCTCAATCATTTTAAATTAAAATGGAATCTGTCCCTCTTCCCTTCCTAAACATTTAGCACTGTTTGGTTTATCAACCTTTTCCCGAAGTATCGCTTCCTTCCCCTTTCGAGGCATCTAATTCACTCTGTGCATCTTGATCCAGTCACATGGGGGCCTGACCCTGGTACAACGGCCCCTGTGGGAAGTGAGGCTACCCTCGAGGTCAAGAATGTGTGGGAAGCGGAAGAAAAGAATGAATGAGTTCTGGCATTTTAAGGCCACAAAGATATGTGTCCTCAAAAACGCTGACCCACAGGAACCTTAAAACAACATGACTCTCTGCTGTAGCTTTGGGGACCTGGCCAGAATGAGGACTCCTGTCACGCATGGAAGGAAGAAAAGTGCAGGCACGCATGTGTGCACACACACGTGAGCATCAGGACATGACCTAGAGGAGTGACACCTCTTGAAAACTACTGAACACTCACAACTAAGCTCTTAGATGCCATCACTTGGTCTGAAAATTAAACTCTCATTAGGCTTTACTCTGTATTTAGTACTTTGGGAACGAGTATTTGTTTTCAAAATTTTCTTCCCTGGCTAGGCCTTCTTGGGCAGTATGGTGTTTATGACAGAAACATTATACGCACTGGAACATGACATTTTATAGGCTGGAGCCCAGGAAGAATGCATAATCCCTTGATTAAATATCATTACCTAAGGTATCACCTTTTCTTGCCACCATAGGTTTGATATTTTGGCTTTTATGGGATAACAGAATGTCAGCAAATTTTGTTTGTTTGTTTAACTATATACCAACATCAAAGAAAGAACAAAACCAATCCCAGGTGACTAGATAAATCCAACTAGCTCAAGCCCCTTAGGTTGAAATTTGAGTTTGGGTATGTTGCTTTTCCTTTAGTCCTAGCCCAACTCATAGGTCAAGGAGAAAGTGCCTGTCAGCGTACAAAAAGCTCTTGTAACCCATCTGTGTTTTTATTTTTAAGTTATGGTTTAAAAAAAAAACAAAAAAAACGAAGTCAGGTCCTAAAATTGGTTCTCATACTTGTTGCTAAGTTTCACTTAATTTAGGTTTCTCTAAAATGGCTCTAGAGTAACTTTGTTGTTCACCATAGCATATTGCTAACGAGCTTAAACGTGGACTCTAACTCTGAAGATTTTTAAAAATTAGTTAGTCAGGCACAGTGCTTTTTCTGGCTTTGACGAGATCTGGCCTTGGAAGCAGAGTGGTGACCAGATGCTCTCTCAAGGTCCCATGTGATCCTGGAAGTTATTTATACCATTTCATCCTCCCACAACATGCCAGCCTTGGTTCCCACTCAGAGCACTGGCCTATAGGGCTCATGCTTTCTGGGAATTAAGAAAGCAGAAGTCCCAGGACCTCGCCTACATACACACACACAGCAGGAGAGATGTACCCTGCATTTCTCCACGAGTGACTCAACACTACAGGTTAAAGAGAAATAAAGAGGATGATGGAAAAATGATGGAAACATACTAACTCCAAGCAGAAAGCAGCAACATTACAGGAATACTCCACTGTCTCAAATGCAAACGCACACCATGAAAAGAAGTGCTCCTTAAAGAAATGGCTGGTTCCAGATCTGGGGGGAGGAAAGACACAAGAGGAGTCTTGAACATCTTCAAAGAATATTCGGGTCAGGTCAGAAAGACTCTGAAGTCGATCCAAAGAGAGCTCCCCATTGGCCAAAAATCATTAAGAGAATAATGATGGAAATGAATGGAAACGCTGGAAACATGTCATATTTGTTAAGATCTATGAGTTCATAATGATGCTCAAAGGAAAATAAAACCTTTTTTGTCACTGTTGGAGGAAATGAGGGGACCCAGTCTGAAAATTGGTAAATAAAGGCAAGATTCAAGCATTTATCTTACCTTTTCTATAAACAAAATATTTCAGGGAAACCAAATAGTCAATGAAGGAAATTTCTATTTTATAAAATAATTCCAGCTCATAAACACAGAAGCAGTAACAGATTTAGAAACGCATCTTAAAGTTCTTAGTGAAATCAGATTTAGAACAATGGTCATCAGTTGTTGCTAAAAACGTTAGGTGAAAGGATAGGTGATAGGGAACTTTCTAACAAGTGGAACACCTGACAACACCTGAGTCCAATGAGTAACCTTAAAATCTCAAAAAGAGAGACAATCTTGAGGTGATGAAACAGGTGTGTACACAGCACCACTGCTCAGGTAGTCTTGCAGAAAAACAAACTTGGATCAGGTTAAGCCTCCAGATGGACCACATTACAGAAAACACAGAGGACAGAAGGGCATGTTGAACACCCCTACAAGATGCAGCTGGCCAGATCCAGTATATAGAAAAGTCTAGAAGACGAATGACCCTGTTTCTCTGACAAACAGCCTTGAAACAGGAGGAGAGGGAAAACCACTACAGACTGAAAGATTTAAGAGACACATCTACCTAATGCAACAGTGGGCCATGTTTGATCCTGATTCAAATAAATCAACTGTAAAAAGTATTTATGAGACAATGAGTAAAATGTGAACACCGACTGAATAGTACATGATATTAAGAAACTGTCCGTTTTTTTAGGTGTTATAATGGCATTGTGGTTATGTGAAGAAAAGAGTTCTTATTTCTAAGGATATAGACTGAGGCATTTATGGATGAAATGATACAATGTCTGGGATTTGCTTTAAAATTGAGGAAAGTGAGGATACAGATAAAACAACATATAGGGGGTAACTGCACTGTCAACTTTTGGTATGTTTGAAAATTTCCATAATGAAAAGTAAAAATAAAAAAAGAAGAAAAAGAAAAGCAAATATTTTATGCACATTTACTTGCCACTAAAAACTAAGGACAACAGATCCACCAGAGGGGAGACAGCAGAAGCAAGAAGAACTACAATCCTGCAGCCTGTGGAACAAAAACCACATTCACAGAAAGATAGACAAGATGAAAAGGCAGAGGACTATGTACCAGATGAAGGAACAAGATAAAACCCCAGAAAAACAACTCAATGAAGTGGAGATAGGCAACCTTCCAGAAAAAGAATTCAGAATAATGATAGTGAAGATGATCCAGGACCTCGGAAAAAGAATGGAGGCAAAGATCGAGAAGATGCAAGAAATGTTTAACAAAGACCTAGAAGAATTAAAGAACAAACAAACAGAGATGAACAATACAATAACTGAAATGAAAAATACACTAGAAGGAATCAATAGCAGAATAATGGAGGCACAAGAAGGGATAAATGACCTGGAAGACAGAATGGTGGAATTGACTGCTGCAGAAGAGAATAAAGAAAAAAGAATGAAAAGAAATGAAGACAGCCTAAGAGACCTCTGGGATAACATTAAATGCAACAACATTCGCATTATAGGGGTCCCAGAAGGAGAAGAGAGAGAGAAAGGACCTGAGAAAATATTTGAAGAGATTATAGTCGAAAACTTCCCTAACATGGGAAAGGAAATAGCCACCCAAGTCCAAGAAGCGCAGTGAGTCCCATACAGGATAAACCCTAGGAGAAACACGCCGAGACACATAGTAATCCAATTGGCAAAAATTAAAGACAAAGAAGAATTATTGAAAGCAGCAAGGGAAAAATGACAAATAACATACAAGGGAACTCCCATAAGGTTAACAGCTGATTCCTCAGCAGAAACTCTACAAGCTAAAAGGGAGTGGCATGATATACTTAAAGTGATGAAAGGGAAGAAACCACAACCAAGATTACTCTACCTGGCAAGGATCTCATTCAGATTCGATGGAAAAATCAAAAGCTTTACAGACAAGCAAAAGCTAAGAGAATTCAGCACCACCAAACCAGCTCTTCAACAAATGCTAAAGGAACTTCTCTAACTGGGAAGCACAAGAGAAGAAAAGGACCTACAAAAACAAACCCAAAACAATTAAGAAAATGGTCATAGGAACATACATATCGATAATTACCTTAAACGTCAGTGGATTAAATGCTCCAACCAAAAGACACAGGCTTGCTGAATGAATACGAAAACAAGACCCATCTATATGCTGTCTACAAAAGACCAAATTCAGACCTAGGGACACATACGACTGAAAGTGAGGGGATGGAAAAAGATATTCCATGCAAATGGAAATCAAAAGAAAGCTGGAGTAGCAATACTCATATCTGATAAAATAGACTTTAAAATAAAGAATGTTACAAGAGACAAGGAAGGACACTACATAATGATCAAGGGATCAATCCAAGAAGAAGATATAACAATTATAAATATATACGCACCCAACATAGGATCATCTCATACATAAGGCAACTGCTAACAGCTATAAAAGGGGAAACCGACAGTAACACAATAATAGTGGGCGACTTTAACACCTCACTTACACCAAGGGACAGATCATCCAAAATGAAAATAAATAAGGAAACAGAAGCTTGAAATGACACAACAGACCAGATAGATTTAATTGATATTTATAGGACATTCCATTCAAAAACAGCAGATTACACTTTCTTCTCAAGTGTGCATGGAACATTCTACAGGATAGATCACATCTTGGGTCACAAATCAAGCCTCAGTAAATTTAAGAAAATTGAAATCATATCAAGCATCTTTTCTGACCACAACGCTATGAGATTAGAAACGAATTACAGGGAAAAAAAAGTTAAAAACACAAGCACATGGAGGCTAAGCAATACGTTACTAAATAACCAAGAGATCACTGAAGAAATAAAAAAATACCTAGAGACAAATGACAATGAAAGCACGACAATCCAAAACCTATGGGATGCAGCAAAAGCAGTTCTAAGAGGGAAGTTTATAGCTATACAAGCCTACTTGAAGAAAAATCTCAAATAAACAATCTAACCTTACACCTAAAGGAACTAGAGAAAGAAGAACAAACAAAACCCAAAGTTAGCAGAAGGAAAGAAATCATAAAGATCAGAGCAGAAATAAATGAAATAGAAACAAAGAAAATCATAGCAAAGATCAAAAAAACTAAACGCTGTTTTTTTGAGAAGATAAAATTGATAAACCATTAGCCAGACTCATCAAGATAAAGAGGGAGAGGACTCAAATCAATAAAATTAGAAATGAAAAAGGAGAAGTTACAACAGACACTGAAGAAATACAAAGCATCCTAAGAGACTACTATAAGCAACTCTATGCCAATAAAATGGACAACCTGGAAGAAATGGACAAATTCTTAGAAAGGTATAACCTTCCAAGACTGAACCAGGAAGAAATAGAAAATATGAACAGACTAATCACAAGTAATGAAATTGAAACTGTGATTAAAAATCTTCCAACAAACAAAAGTCCACGACCAGATGGCTTCACAGGTGAATTCTATCAAACATTTAGAGAAGAGCTAACACCCATCCTTCTCAAACTCTTTCAGAAAATTGCAGAGGAAGGCGCACTCCCAAACTCATTCTGAGGCCAGAATCACCCTGATACCAAAACCAGACAAAGGTACTACAAAAAAAGAAAATTACGGACCAGTATCATTGATGAATATAGATGCAAAAGTCCTCAACAAAATACTAGCAAACAGAATCCAACAACACATTAAAAGGATCATATACCATGATCAAGTGGGATTTTTCCCAGGGATGCAAGGATTCTTCAATATATCCAAATCAATCAATGTGACAAACCATATTAACAAATTGAAGAAAAAAAATCATATGATCATCTCAATAGATGCAGAGAAAGCTTTTGACAAAATTCAACACCCATTTATGATAAAAACTCTCCAGAAAGTGGACATAGAGGGAAACTACCTCAACATAATAAAGGCCATATATGACAAACCCACAGCAAACATCAGTCTCAATGGTGAAAAACTGAAAGCATTTCCTCTAAGATCAGGAACAAGACAAGGTTGTCCACTCTCACCACTATTATTCAACATAGTTTTGGAAGTCCCACCCATGGCAATCAGAGAAGAAAAAGAAATGAAAGGAATACAAATTGGAAAAGAAGAAGTAAAACTGTCACTGTCTGCTGATGACATGATACTATACATAGAGAATCCTAAAGATGCCACCAGAAAACTACTAGAGCTAATCAATGAATTTGGTAAAGTTGCAGGATACAGAATTAATGCACAGAAATCTCTTGCATTCCTATACACTAATGATGAAAAATCTGAAAGAGAAATTAAGGAAACACTCCCATTTATCACTGCAACAAAAAGAATAAAATACCTAGGAATAAACCTACCTAAGGAGACAAAAGACCTGTATGCAGAAAACTATAAGACACTGATGAAAGAAATTAAGGATGATACCAACAGATGCAGAGATATACCATGTTCTTGGATTGGAAGAATCAATAATGTGAAAATGACTATACTACCCAAAGCAATCTACAGATTCAATGCAATGCCCATCAAATTATCAATGGCATTTTTTACGGAAGTAGAACAAAAAATCTTAAAATTTGTATGGAGACACAAAAGACCCTGAATAGGCAAAGCAGCCTTGAGGGAAAAAAACAGAGCTGGAGGAATCAGGCTCCCTGACTTCAGACTCTACTACAAAACTACAGTAATCAAGACAATAAGGTACTGGCACAAAAACAAAAACACAGATGAATAGAGCAAGATAGAAAGCCCAGAGATATACCCACACACCTATGGTCAACTAATCTATGACAAAGGAGGCAAGGATATACAATGGAGAAAAGTCAGTCTCTTCAATAAGTGGTGCTGGGAAAACTGGACAGCTACATGTAAAAGAATGAAATTAGAACACTCCTTAACAGCATACACAAAAACAAACTCAAAATGGATTAGAGAGGGCTTCCCTGGTGGCGCAGTGGTTGGGAGTCCGCCTGCCGGTGCAGGGGGCGTGGGTTCGTTCCCTGGTCCGGGAGGATCCTGCGTGACGTGGAGCGGCTGGGCCCGTGGGCCGTGGCCGCTGGGCCTGCGCGTCCGGAGCCTGTGCTCTCAGCGGGAGAGGCCGCGACAGTGAAAGGCCCGTGTACCGCAAAAAAAAAAAAGGATCAGAGACCTAAATGTAAGACATGACACTATAAACCTCCTAGAGGAAAACATAAGAAGAACACTCTTTGACATAAATCACAGCAAGATCTTTTTTGATCCACCTCCTAGAGTAATGGAAATAAAAACAAAAATAAATGGGACCTAATGAAACTTAAAAGCTTTTGCACAGCAAATGAAATCATAAATGAGATGAAAAGATTACCCTCAGAATGGGAGAAAATATTTGCAAACGAATCAACAGACAAAGGATTAATCTCCAAAATACATAAATAGCTCATGCAGCTCAATATTAAAAAAACAAACCACCCAATCCAAAAATGGGCAGAAGACCTAAGTAGACATTTCTCCAAAGAAGACATACAGATGGCCAAGAAGCACATTGAAAGCTGCTCAACATCACTAATTATTAGAGAAATGCAAATCAAAACTACAATGAGCCATCACCTCACACCAGTTAGAATGGGCTTCATCAGAAAAACTACAAACAACAAATGCTGGAGAGGGTATGGAGAAAAGGGAACCCTACTGCACTGTTGGTGGGAATGTAAATTGATACAGCCACTATGGAGAACAGTATGGAGGTTCCTTAAAAAACTAAAAATAGAATTACCATATGATTCAGCAATCCCACTACTGGGCATATACCCAGAGAAAACCAGAATTCAAAAAGACACATGTGCCCCAATGTTCATTGCAGCACTATTTACGATAGTCAGGTCATGGAAGCAATCTAAATGTCTATTGACAGATGAATGGATAAAGAAGATGTGGTTCATATATACAATGGAATATTACTCAGCCATAAAAAGGAATGAAATTGGGTCATTTGTTGAGACGTGGATGGATCTAGAGACTGTCATACAGAGTGAAGTAAGTCAGAAAGAGAAAAACAAATATCGTATATTAACGCATATATGTGGAACCTAGAAAAATGGTACAGGTGAACCAGTTTGCAGGGCCAAAATAGAAACACAGATGTAGAGAACAAACGTATGGACATGAAGCGGGTAAAGCAGCGGGGGGGGGGGGGGGGGGATTGTGGTGTGATGAATTGGGAGATTGGGATTGACATGTATACACTGACGTGTATAAAATTGATGACTAATAAGAACCTGGTGTATAAAAAAATAAATAAAATTCAAAAATTAAAAAAAGATTGAACGTAGAACAATTGGAGGGATAAAAAACAAGCAAACAAAAAAAACTAAGGACAACAGTTTTTGCTTTTGCTTGTCTTAGTTTTGAGGGGGGGAAAGTTCTTGAATGTTTGTGTGAACATAGTTTTACACTGAGAGAATTCATTTGATACCAAACCCTCCAAGGTTTTTCTGGAATATGGAGGAGTTGGTGTATGAAGAACACTTAACATTTGTCGACCACCTACTTACTACGTACCAGGTACTTCGCTTAAGGTACCTCATGTATCTGTAACATTTTTACGAGATAAGCATTATAACCACCATTTTATGGACAACATGGAGGCACAGAGAGGCTAAGTAACTAATACAACGTCACACAGCTAGGAAGTGAAGGAGCTGGGATCTGAATCCAGATCTGCCTGGTTCTAAAGCTCATACCCTTTGAACCACACCACCTTACCCTGTCTCTTTAAAAAAGTTGTGAATTCAGGACCTACTCCTAAAAGAGTACTACTTTTTTTTTCTCTAAGCATTTCACCAAACAAGTGAATCTACCCACCCTTCTGAACTATAGCAGGCAGGACATGGCCATGTGAATGTATAAGTTCAGTTGATGATGTGCACAGCTGTTGCTTGGGAATCAGGAGTCCTGCTGACCATGGTGACACACCAGCCACATGCCAACAACCCAGTCCTCACAGGACAGATGTAGTAAAGAAATGTTCAAGGACTAAACAGAGAAACAAATTTTTAAAATATTGTCCCAGATGCAGCAGAGTAAGAGCAAGTAAGTGAACAAAAACCTCTTATGGAAAAGCCAGAATTAAAGGTAGAATAAGGTACACACTGGCTGCAGAGTGAAGAAGAGATCACCAGTATATGAGGTTGCCTCTCCTCCCATCCCACCTTCTGCAGCAGGGACTCCACAGGGAGTCTAGGAAAGCAAACCGGGGGGAAAGCTGGGAAAGCGGAGGTTACAGGAAGTAAAGGCAACCAGAAAATGTAAATGTCAGTGCACCCAAGGCCATTGCAGGCACTAAGAAGTGTGTGGGTCCCCTCCTGAAGGCCAGGGCCTGACTTGTGGGGTCAGAACACTAGCAGGCCTCTCTGGGAAGGACTCTGATTCCCTGGCTCTCCCCCTTCCTCCAGGCCTGTTCTCCACCCAAAGTTACAGGCCCTGAGCCCAGCGTCCTGGGAACACTGCTCTCTACTCTCCAAGACGAGCTGAAAAGAAAACTAATTCACAGTAAAGGATGTTTATAATCACCAATTCCCCCGGAACCAAGCTGTCTCCACTCTCCAACCCCGCCCAAGTTCTACTGAAGTTTGTAAACCTGAACTCAAACAAATTATGTTCTAGATATGATAGAAACCATCATAAACAGCACTTCCTGGAAAGCAGAATGCTTCTTGTAAAGCCAAAAAGTACTTCAGTTGTGGTAACTGCAGAACAGTGTACTGCACCTGCTGCACTAGGTTTTAAATGATGGCAGAGAATTGACAGTGCTTATGAAATCAATTTACAGGACTTTAACAAGACTTTTAAAAGATAGAACAGTGTAGGGCTTCCCTGGTGGCGCAGTGGTTGAGAGTCCGCCTGCCGATGCAGGGGACGCGGGTCCGTGCCCCGGTCCGGGAAGATCCCACATGCCGCGGAGCGGCTGGGCCCGTGAGCCATGGCCGCTGAGCCTACGTGTCCGGAGCCTGTGCTCTGCAACGGGAGAGGCCACAACAGTGAGAGGCCCGCGTACCGCAAAAAAAAAAAAAAAAAAAAAAAGATAGAACAGTGTAGAAAATATTGGAATGCATAGCATGTGGTAAAGGTGAGTACTGGTTAGTAAAACTTCTGTTTCTATACACTATGATTGCCCATGGATATTTATTGCACACATAGGCAGCAACTGTGTCATCATGTAAAGCGTATTTCTTACAGTTCTTACGGCTGGTTAGCAAAAAAGAAAATACTGGAAAACACTCCTTTAATATACCATAATACCTGACTTCTAATCCACCATAGACTTGAAATATAAATAGATGAGATTAGATTATGTCCTTTCCTAAAGTTCAATAAATGTGTTTTGAAGTGCAAATTTCAGATTATTCCTGTTATTTCCAACAGCAGGTTCTTTTGAAAGCAAATAAACGTGTAAAGGCCGCTAATGGCCTTTTAAGCGGCAAAACATCATTGGATGCCTTGGGATGGAGGAAAAGGAGGTGTAACTTCGTGGGTTTTTCCAAGCCTTATCCCAAGGTCAATGTGGGAGAGAGTGTCTGGGGGAAGCTCAATCTAGAGAGTTATATACTCTGACAGTTTTAGGCATAAGCACGGGAGGGTGAAAGGCAGAATGAAAGAAACCACAAAAAAGGGAAACAAACAGAAAATGCTCAATGTTGAAACTGTGAGCCCTTGACACTAGCATCACAGTCAAAAATAAACCAAGGCCGTGGTTCCTAATGATGCTTCTGGGGTTTTTGTGAGTATCCCATAGTAAAAGGGATATAGTTCCCCAGATACAAAAGGCCAAACATTGTATGATTCCATTCATATGAAATATGGAGAAGAGGTAAACCCAGAGAAACAATAAGCAAATTGGTAGCTGCCAGGGGTTGGGGGTAGGGAGGGTGAGGGCTGAGTACTTGATGGGGACCGGGTTTCCTTTTGAGGTGATGAAAATGTTCTGGAACTAGATAGAGGTGGTAGGTGTACAACATTGTAAATGTATTAAATACCACTAAATTGTATGCTTAAAAATGGTTAATCTGGGTTTCCCTGGTGGCGCAGTGGTTGAGAGTCCGCCTGCCGATGCAGGGGACACGGGTTCGTGCCCCGGTCCGGGAAGATCCCACATGCCGCGGAGCGGCTGGGCCCGTGAGCCATGGCCGCTGAGCCTGCGCGTCCGGAGCCTGTGCTCCGCAACGGGAGAGGCCACAGCGGTGAGAGGCCCGTGTACCGCATTAAAAAAAAAAAAAAAAAAAAAAGGTTAATTTTATGCTTTGTAGATTTCACCTCAGTTTTAATTAATTAATTAATTGATTTTGATATTTATAGAGTTTATTTTGATATTAATCTTATTTCCCATTTTGATTCTCTTCATTTCTTTCTGTGGATTCAAATTACCATCTAGTGTCAATTCCTAACTCCAACATAGCTTCATTCTATGCCCCTCCTTTGCACGGTTATTGTCAAATATATATTACATTTCTAGGTCATATGCTCAATAGTACGATTTTATATTGTTTTATGCAATTATTTTTCTTTAATTCTTTTTGTCACAATTTAATCTTTTTACTTTTTCATACCATTTTTAAAGGTTACTTTCCGTTTACAGTTATTATAAAATATTGGCTATATTCCCTGTGTAGAAAAGTACTTGCTGATTCGTAAGAAATTTGACTTTCAGAGGTTTTTGGTTGGCTTAAAGCAGCATCACTGTCCAGTTTTGTGCCTTTTGTTGGGCTGAAGACCACAGCCTCTCAGTAACAGCCAATTAATTGGCACATTCATGATAGGGATCTATTCACAGACTGCCTTATCGTCTGCTTCAGAAAGGAAATGGCAGGATACCACAATCCATGCATCCATGTTTACTAAACACCTCTGTGCATGGGCTGCCAAGCCAAGGGGGCACAGACTTTGCCTTCCAGGGGTTCTGGGAAGCACAGCAGGATTACTTCTCTGCTGTCGGCCGGGGTGTGGGGGTGGGGGTGGGGTGTCTGGATGGCTTCCCCTCTACATTGGGTGGTAGAGAAAGCTTGCACTTAGGAAAGAAAGGCCTGTGATCAAATCCCAGTTCCACTTAATTGCACTTGTGACTTAACCTCAGTTTCCTTACCTGTAGAATGGGGATGACATCTACTCAAAGGGTGGCTGGAGGAATAAGTAAGGTAGTGTATGTCATGTACCTAAGCAGGGTGTTGGCTGTAGTAGGTTCTTGATATCAGGTGGCTGTTTTTAATTAAATGTGAACACGTGGGGTGTGGGAAGGGCATTTTGGCCAGAGGGAGTGGCCAGGGGACAGAAGCCAGAGAAAGTTCTACCTTGGAGGTTGAACTAGAGGGTGGGGGCCGGGTGAAGTACAGGTAATGTAACAGGCTATGTAATAGGGGAGGCTCTGTAATAAGGGAGGCTGGACAAGGCTAGGAACCCATTCTGCAAGGGAAGGGGCACCTCCCTCTATGCTAGGGAATTGAGCTTGACCCTGTGGATAGGAAGGCAGTACACAGAATCTCCCATCCAAACCCCTCTGCCACAGTCACCATCAGCTATTCTGGTACCTTTCACTCTCCAGATCTTTATAGAATTTATGAACATCACCTCTAGGACACTGACACTCTTTGATGAAAGCATCTCACTTAAATTGCCTGGACAAAGGAATGTAAACTGGTTAATGAACTTAGGAATTTCTCAACAAGTATCTGCTGAGTGAGTATCTGTTCTAGACTCTACAGGGATAACCTTATAACCTTAGCCTGGGAGACCACATACTCACAAAGTGACAATGCAGGAAATGCCAGAATGAGTGGGGGGACAAAAAGCCCAAGAGTGCTTCAAGAAAGCTCACACTGGTGGGCAGGGCCAGTTCTGGACGCATTTCCTATGGCTGGGGTCTCTCAGCTCCTCACATCACATAGAGCTGGTTAAGACAGACATTGTTTAGAGTTGCGGGTGCACAGTGATAATAAAAAGCAGACCTATTTTTGGTTGATTTTATTAGTGATTTAAAACTCCAAAGACAAAGCCCCACTTATTCCTTGCATCCGGGACCCCCTCCTCCATTTGGAATTTGGGTGCATCATCTCTGAGACTTAATTTCAGAATCAGCAAAAGGGGATAAACATTTGAGAGGGTGAAATGAGATAATGTGAACTGAAAATGCCTCCGGGTCCAGGGTTTGACCCAGAATATGGCACTTTTTTTTTTCTCAGAATATGACACTTAACATGAGTTCCTTTTCTTCTCTCATCCTCTTTTCTTCTCTCCCTCCCAAAGTGGTCCCAGAATCCAGTGTAGATAAATCAGCCAATGTTATTCAGTTCTCTTTCTGACTATGCCAGCTCTGTGCATCCTAGCATACCCCACTCGGGTTGACGAAAAAGTAAGAAGTGTGGCAGAAACAGCAGTCTTGACTTCTCTAGCTAACACAGGCCAAAAATCTTTGGGTTACTATGTGGGCCTCTTAGTGTTCCTAAAAGCATCACCTCAGCACTCACCCTGAGCAAACATGGAGAGCAGGGAAAATGCTGTCTCTTGTCACCTCTTAATCTCCATACGCCTACACTCCTTCTGGTGTGGAAACAATACAGAGTACACAGTCTTTCACAGATAATAAGAAAAACAGCTAGAATTTGTTTCTAAGTGAAAAAAAGGGGGCTGAAAGCTTACAAAGTACTATTGCTACAAAGAAATAAAAACATTTTCCCCCTTTTTTTTTTTTGCGGTACGCGGGCCTCTCACTGTTGTGGCCTCTCCCGTTGCGGAGTACAGGCTCCGGACGCGCAGGCTCAGTGGCCATGGCTCACGGGCCCAGCCGCTCTGCATGTGGGATCTTCCCGGACCGGGGCACGAACCCGTGTCCCCTGCATCGGCAGGCGGACTCTCAACCACTGCGCCACCAGGGAAGCCCCCCCCTCCCTTTTTAACTAGGGTTTTTACAGGCTAAAAGCAACTTCTCCGCCCTGCTTTAAGAGCGAGAGGTTGGAAAATACATTTATTTGCTCAAGCAGTCAGATACTTAAAAATACACAGTATTAGTAATGAATGTATTCTAGGTGAGAAACCTCCTGCTCCCAGCAGATCAGAAACTGAAATGGTTTCATCCCATAGTGTCTGAGGGAGCCGGATTCTGAGGAAGGGATCTCTTTCCTCAACTCAGTTGGAAGCTTGGAAGACTGGGTTCTAGAGAACAAACAAACAAAGCCTCCCAAGCGCCGCCACTGCCTCGTGGCTAGCCTGTTAGCACCCAACAACCCGCACCATGTCCGCCTCCTGCACACAAGGCCTGTGGTTTTCTACTAAGCGGGCCAAGGCACTAAGCTTTTCTCTACAACACTTTCCTGGCCTGCAAACTGTGCAAGAAAAACAATTCCAACAAGACAAAACTTCAGCGGGAGCGGTTCTCGACCGCGTCTTGAAAAACCCAGAACGTTTATTGGTGGAGCAACGTGAAACCCTTTCTTTTTGGGGTGGTCCTGGGAGAAACAGGCCACACGGTGACAACAAATGCAACGAGGTCCCGCAGGCTTCCCCAAGAAAATCCGACCCCGCTCCTCCTCCATATCCAAAACCCTGCCGCGGGGCCGGCTGCATCCTCCAAAACCCAGTGCAAAGGGGCATCAGCTGAGCCCGCAGCGGGGGTGGGACGGGCACCCCACCTGGATATGAGTTGGGGAGACTCCGATCTCAGCCCTAAGGCGCAGTCAGGGGCACCCACTGAGTCCCGGAGCAGCAGCGTCCCTCCTCCTCCCGCCCGCCCCATTCCCGAGGAAGCCCGGGATACGAGGCCGGGGGTGGGGACAGGGAGGGAATGCCGGGGTCAACTCTCACCTGGTTTGGGGCCTCGGGCGCGGGCCGACAGCAAGGGGCCGCATAGACTGAGCCCCGCGGCGACGAGCAGCAGCCACCGCGGCCCCATTGTCCGGAGGCTCAGGGCGTTCGGCGCGGTCGGTGCGGCGCTGCTCCGGGAGACGGGCCCCGCCGCCGGGAGGCTCGGGCCGCACGCTCTGTCCCTCCACGTCCTCCTCGCGCAGAGTCCGGAGGGCGGCAGGGGCGGGCAGACACAGCGCTAGCCGCTGGGCAGAGGAGGCTGCTCGGCGTGTCTGGCGGCGCTGGGCAGGACAAGGGGCGCTGGGCGCTGGCGGGGGCGGGGTGCGCGGCCGCCGGGCCGGAAAGGGCGCCCCCTGGCGTCGAGTGTGCGCCTCGACGCGGCCGCCGCCCGCTGCTCCCTCTGCAGTCTCTGGGCCACCCACGGGGCTCGGCGACCTAGCCGGCCCTCTCTCCCCGTGCGCCGGCCGCCCAGCGCCCCGGCTGCTAGACACTGCCCCGCAACTGAGACGTTGTTTCCTTGGCCTTCGCCTTGGACCCGCGAAGCTACCAGTAACTCAGTCTGGTGGGAACCTTTGCTCTCGGGGAGCAAAGACATTGGCAGAGAACCTCCGATCAGGGATGCGCCCCTCCCTGCCCTCAGGCCGGACCTCAGGCCGAGCAATGCGCAGCATTTGAAAATTCGGTGTTCAGCTACAAGTTTGAAAGTGACTTGTGTTTTTGTAATTTGGGGATAGTGGATTTAAAAGTTTATACTGTAGAGACAGGGTTGCCTGCTGATGAGAAGGGGCTCTTAGCTTTGAACAGAATTCTTGACATTTCTTACTCGCTTCCCTTTGTTTCCCTACTTAGATATTTCATACGTCGGGCACTTATTTCTTCGACAGAATGACTGCGAGTGGATACAATCATCCAGTACCAAGAACAGGTTCTCCGCGTTCGCACTCGGGCACGGCTGCAAATTTCTCCATCCAGAGCTCTCAGCCGCGCTGCGCATCCACCTGCGCGGCCTTTTCCGGAAGGCGGGCGGGCTGGGCTTTCCCCACGCGCCGGGCAGCACTTGGGCGCCTCCTGCGAGCGGGATGCCCGGAGGGCGAAGTGCCCAGGTAACTCACACTTTCTGCGCGTTACGACCCGAGTTTAATGGAGTTCGGCCAAATTCAAGTCAAGAGGGGGAGGGCACTCGAGCCTCTGGCTGAGGGGCCCCTGGGGGACAGCGCGGCTGAGGCTCCGCAGGGAGGAGTCCGCAGATTATTTTGTTTAGAGAGCATATCTAGTGAGTGCGTCTTTCAGACCGCAAAGGGAAATGGGTCCCCTCAGGGCTGTTTCTGGGAAAGTTTACCCGCAGCCCCTTCTCCTCCCAGATGTCGGGGTGTGTTCTGCACCCTGGGTCTGATAAACTGCTATTGAGAGTCACTGGTCAGGTTTCTAAGCTTTTTAAAACGGGAATTTCGCGCAGTATCATTCCCCAAGGAGAGCCCTGACACTTAAACCAGTGGAGAAAATACAGCAGAGACCATCTCGTTCTTCCCTGTATTCCCCCTCATCATCCTCAGAACACAGCGTCTTGTTGTACATAGAAGTTGCTCAGTAAATTACCGAATAACCCAATTCATTAACGCTATTTTTAAAAAAATTGCTTATTCAATTCTCGGAGGAAAACATATCCAAGAGTAGATGTGAATCATTAAAATTAGATATTTCTCCATTCTCTATCAACATACTATTTATTTTTTATCAACCTTAAGACGCCATTGATTGCAAAACGTCATTTTGATTTATGTACCACAAGCAAAGAAAACAATGGTGCCAATTAAACTGTGACATACCATTGCTTGCAAGATGCATCTCAATTGCAGGACTGTTTAAACACGAAGAAAGGCCATCTCAGAATCAATCAAATACAGGGTAAAAATATAAAAGTAATTAATATATGTGGCAAAATATTGTAACAGTTCAAGGATATAAAATGAAAAGTAAAAGTGTCTTCAGCCTTCCCTTCTAAGAACCACATCTGCTTGATGACCACTGTTAAAAGTTTCTGTCCATCATTCAAGAAATTGTAATCACATACAAGTATATATGTATGTATAGCCTTAAGAATGGAGTACTCTGACTATACTTTTAAATTTTATCTGTTTCATTGCTGGAAAATGTTTTAACCATTTTCTAAAACTAAAGTTTAAAAGGAATTTTTTTTTTTTTGCTTCATTATTAGAACAGCATGTACCTCTAGTGACAAAAAGAGGGCTGCTGAAAGAATGAAATGCTTAAATAAATTCTTTGTGCACATTAGCTAAAGTATCCATTATAGTGGGGCTTCAATACATGGAACAAAAGAGGAGAGTGGAACAGAATGAGGTATTTCTTCCTCACTTTAGTGTTCTCTAAAGATTGTGGATTGCTAGTTGAGCAGCCACCAGAAAGTGAATTTACCTTCAAAAACAGTGGTTTTACATGAAAGGATGCTCAATATCACTAATCATTAGAGAAATGCAAATCAAAACTACAATGAGATATCACCTCACGCCAGTCAGAATGGCCATCATCCGAAAATCTACAAACAAATGCTGGAGAGGGTGTGGAGAAAAGGGAACCCTCTTGCCCTGTTGGTGGGAATGTAAAATGATACAGCCACCATGAAAAACAATATGGAGGTTCCTTAAAAAACTAAAAATAGAACTACCACATGACCCAGCAATCCCACTACTGGGCATATACCCTGAGAAAACCATAATTCAAAAAGAGTCATGTAGGGCTTCCCTGGTGGCGCAGTGGTTGAGAGTCCGCCTGCCGATGCAGGGGACATGGGTTCGTGCCCCGGTCCGGGAAGATCCCACATGCCGCAGAGCGGCTGGGCCCGTGAGCCATGGCCACTGAGCCTGCGCGTCCGGAGCCTGTGCTCCGCAACGGGAGAGGCCACAACAGTGAGAGGCCCGCGTACCGCAAAAAACAAAACAAAACAAAACAAAAAAAAGAGTCATGTACCACAATGTTCATTGCAGCTTTATTTACAATAGCCAGGACATGGAAGCAACCTAAGTGTCCATCGACAGATGAATGGATAAAGAAGATGTGGCACATATATACAAGGAATATTACTCAGCCATAAAAAGAAATGAAATTGAGTTATTTGTAGTGAGGTGGAAGGACCTAGAGACTGTCATACAGAGTGAAGTAAGTCAGAAAGAGAAAAATAAATACCGTATGCTAACACAAATATATGGAATCAGAAAAAAAAAAGTTTCTGAAGAACCTAGGGGCAGGACAGGAATAAAGACGCAGATGTAGAGAATGGACTTGAGGACACGGGGAGGGGGAAGGGTAAGCTGGGACGAAGTGAGAGAGTGGCATGGACTTATATATATGACCAAATATAAAATAGATAGCTAGTGGGAAGCAGCCGCATATCACAGGGAGATCAGCTCAGTGCTTTGTGACCACCTAGAGGGGTGGGATAGGGAAGGTGGAAAGGAGAGGCAAGAGGGAGGAGATATGCAGATATATGTACATGTATAGCTGATTCACTTTGTTATACAGCAGAAACTAACACACCATTGTAAAGCAATTATACTCTAATAAAGGTGTTATAAAACAAACAATAAAAAACAGTGGTTTTGACTTTTAACATGCACAAGTGCAGATTCCTGGGCTCCATCCAAGACCTATAACATCAGATTCTACACTTTTACAAGCACCCTCAGGTGATGGTAATGTCCGAGGGTTTCCAGACCAAAGTTTTGAGTAACAATATTCTAAGACAGTGTTCTCAAACTTTAGCATGGATCAGAATCACCGGGAAGACTTGTTAAATCCCAGTGCTAAGCTCCATTTCCGGAGTTCCTGATTCAGTGGGTCTGGGAAATGGACTGAAAATTTGCATTTTTAACCAGATCCCAGGTGATGCTGAGGCTGCTGGGGACACATTTTGAAAACCACTGCTTTGAGAGGGAAAAAGAACTGGATTCCATATAGTTTGTATTGCTTTTCTTTAAATGACACAATATTTCAAGCATAGAAAACTACAGAGCCTAATATAACACCCATGGCATATTATTTTATATATATATATATATATATATATATATATATATATATATATATATATAATTGTTTAAGCTTTTTCATTTCCCTTTTCTGATTCCATTCTTTTTACCTGCCTGGAAGAGTAACTTTCTTATCCACGTTTTTGTATTTTAAGTTTAGTACATTTGTACTTCCCCTCAATTTTTTTTTCTTAGTATTGTTTTGTGTGTTTTAAATATTTACACGAAGAGTAACATACTCTAAGAATACTTTTGCAGTTTGCATTTTTTTAGATTTACCTGTTTGATACCTGTATATCTAAATTTTTTAAACTATGGTATTGATATTTCCTTGTATTATATAACCACATTTTATTCTTCTAAAGGTATCTATTTTATCTGCAGTTTTGGCCTCACTTTTATTCCTAATATAACTTATTTCTACTTTTTTTCCCCCTTGATGAATCTGGCCAAAGGTTGGAAATGACCTTTTTTTTTTTTTTTTGCGGTACGCGGGCCTCACCGCTGTGGCCTTTCCCACTGCGGAGCACAGGCTCCGGACGCGCAGGCTCAGTGGCCATGGCTCACGGGCCCAGCCGCTCCGCTGCATGTGGGATCCTCCCGGACCGGGGCACGAACCCGTGTCCCCTGCATCGGCAGGCAGACTCTCAACCACTGCGCCACCAGGGAAGCTCCGGAAATGACCATTTTTTAATGCCCATCTTTTTGTTTTGTTGCTTTTATTGCTTAATTTTAGTGTCCTTAATTTTCACACAGGCTTTAAAAATTTTCCTTTCTACTTTCTTTGGATTTACTCTTAATTATCCTAACCTTTTGAACTGATTGCTTAGCTTAGCTTTCACTTCTTCTCCCTGAAATGACCGCTTTGGCTACATTTTGCAAGTTTTGATATGTTCAAATATGCAATTCAGGCCTAAATATTTTTTCAACTTCATTCTATCTTCTTCCATCCATAAGTTATTGGAAGTTTTGACTGGCTTTTTTGTGATTAATTTCCAATTTTGTGTTATGGTCTGTTGGTGATGTTCTGTTTCCTCTACAAAAGTTCCTGTAATATTTGTGTGCTGTTTAGGGCTTCTTGAAAAAGATATCAATCTCTCTACTTCTTTTGTTCCATGTTACCCATACCAAAACCTTTTTTGTTCCTGGTTTTAGAGCAAATACGTGCAGGTTCCCTGGAGTAGAAAATTGACCCAACCAGAGATGGCTACCTAACATGTTAATATCCCTTGGAAATGAAATCTCATCATTGCAGCGTCATTCATATTGGAACCACTTAATATTGGTTCCCAGTTTTCATTTCCCGTTTGAACTTGTCTGGCACCAAAATGAGTCACTAGCTATCCTCTCATAGTGTGTTTGGTATTTAGTAGTGTTTTAAAACAAATGTACTATCCAAATGGTGAAAGTTTTAATCCCAAGATCCTATGAAAGCAGTTTTGTTTAAACCCATTTGATGACTTACCTGCTTCAGCTATTCCAGTTACTCCTCCCCTGATTGAAGCCCTCTGAGGACAACACTATATCCCAAAAACTTGCCTTAGTAATTTCGTTTTGGAAGCTAACGGTGGTGATATCCAGGCTTCTACGAAATGAAATCAAGCTGTATGCAAATTAGGTGTGCGATTCTCCAGATTTTGTGCAGATATCTCTATAGTTTTTTTTTAAATAAATTTATTTATTTTATTTATTTTTTGGCCACATTGAGTCTTCGTTGCTGCGCTTTCTCTAGTTGTGGTGAGCGGGGTCTACTCTTTGTTGCGGTGCGTGGGCTTCTCATTACGGTGGATTCCCTTTGTTTCAGAGCACAGGCTCTAGGCACACGGGCTCAGTAGCTGTGGCTCGCGGGCTCTAGAGCGCAGGCTCAGTAGTTGTGGCGCACGGGCTTAGTTGCTCCGAGGCATGTGGGATCTTCCCGGACCAGGGCTCAAACCCGTGTCCCCTGCACCGGCAGGCAGATTCTTAACCACTGTGTCACCAGGGAAGCCCCTCTACATTTGTTTTTAAAGCAAACAGTAGATCTGTAATCACGGTACAAGCTAACCAACAGAAGTCCTGTTTCTACCTTTTGTTGATACAAACCTGCATTGGTATTTTGGGTTTAGAAGTAAAGTTAATCTTCTATAATAGGTCAACAATGCATTTCCACTAATTATACCATGGACAGAATGGTAGACTATCCCTGTGGTTTGGGGTGCTAGTAAAGGTCAAATTCAGTATCTGTTAAAAAGCAAACAATAGAAACTTGTTCAAGTTATATAAGGTGAACTCAATATCTTTCACTTCTCATATCTGTTCATTTCCCTTTTGTAGTAGTGAGGATTCTCCAGAGAAACAGAACCAATAGGATACACAGAGATGTATGTAAGAGGAGATTTATTATTGAAACTGGCTCACATGGTTATGGAAGCCAAGAAGTCCCACCATGATCTGCTGTCTGCAAGCTGGTGACCAGGAAAGCAGTGGTATAATTCAATGAGACCAAAGGCCTGAGAACCAGGGGAAGTGATGGTATAGCTCCCAGTCTGAGACTGAAGGCCCGAGAACTGGGGGGCTACTGGTGTTAAGTCCGCAGAGTCTGAAGGCTTGAGAACCAGGAGCTCTGTTGTCACAGAGTAGGAGAAGACAGATGTTCCAGCTCAAGGAGAGAGAAAGAGAATTCCCCCTGCCTGCACCTTTTTGTTCTTTCTGGGCCCTCAACAGATTGGATGATGGTTGTGCACATTGGTAAGGGTAATCTTTACCCAGTCTGCAGATCCAATGCTTATCTACTCTGGAAATACCCTCACAGATATACTCAGAAATAGTATCTTATTAGCTATCTGGGCATCCATTTGCCAGGTCATGTTGACACATAAAATTAACCATCACACCTTCCAATATATTTTAGCTAAGAGATGTTATACTCTGAGGAAACAACAGTGAGGCAACCTAGACAATCTGTATGAGCTATTTTATTTGAAGAGGGCATTTGCACTGTTAAACTGAGATAATCAGTAACTGTCCCATTTATACAAGGGCCAAAAGCCATACTGGGACTCCTGAGAGGTGGTGGCGGTCTCTCTCCTTCTCAACCCCCTGGCAGGATCCGATGCTGGGCTTCTACCTCCCCACCATTCTCAAGGCACTGCCAGGCTCTGGACATACAGCAGTGACTGTAACAGTCTCTGTCCTCTGGAGCTTAGAGGATGACTTAGAAGGCTCTATTTTAACCTGTTACTAAGTTTTGGTTACAGTAATAGAGGCAATGGATTTTTCTAAAAGCTGATCAGCAGTTAGACCACCCAGTACTCACCAGAATTTCTCAAAATAGAGACAACTTCCACCATTCAGAGTTCTGTGGTTTGCCTCTTGGAATGCTGAGGAGTACCACAAACCCCTACCTAACCACAGTCCAAGTTGTAAAAATTACGTCATGAACAGCACCTCTAATTAGTGCCTGACCACACACACATACACCAACATACACATCATGGTTCTGGTCTTTCAGTGACATAAGGGAGATGTGTGTTAAAAATCAAAATTCAGTTGAGTAAATTTGAAGATCTAATTGGCTTTACTGAAAGATGTAAGAATCAGGCATCGTCCTGTGTAACAACTAGAAAGGCACACTGAGGGGGTTTTTATAGGCTGGTGGAGGGTGGGGAAAGAAGGTCTAAGCAGAAGAAAAGAAAGGATTTGTTTCAAGCCAGGCCATCTTCTTTTGGGGGAAGGGTACTGCAGCGGTCTTTATCATACAGATTAGCTCAATAGTGTTGATCCAGAAATTTAAGATTGACTGTTTTAAAGGTCACATTTCTGGGCGGGGTTAAAAGTGCAATCAAGTCTTGCTTTGCTGTGATGTGGGTGGAGAGCGAGAATGAGTCCATTTTGGGCTTGTAATTTTTTTTTTTTTAACGTATGCCATGTCAGACAGTGATCTCACTGATTGGGTCTCTTTCTTCATCACAAACTTCCAAAATATTAAAGTATGCAAAGGCTTGCCCTGTCTTGGAGATCACTAGAGCACATTCTTTGCGAGTAGTTAGAGCCCTGTTAAGTCTTTTTTGCCTTTTTAAGTTCCAGGTGCTAAAAAGTGGAGTTCGGGGCAAGCATGGACCCCCCTCAGCGTTCCAGACCAAAAATCATTTTTGTAACAGTGGAAACATGATCAAACATACATCAAAATACAGGAGTCAGCTATGCAAAAATGAAGTTAGTGTTTCAATTGCTCCGTGTTTTAAAAAGCAAAACCAGTTTTTCCCCTTCTCCCTATGAGTAAGAAAAGCTACGAGCCCTGGAGAGGAAGCTGGTGAACGGTAGCAGAATATGCCACCCCAAAATATGCCTCCTTCTCTGGGTCACTCATTCATCCATGTCCCTTAAAGATCTCAAAAAAGAAGCGGTTGGTAATATCTTCAACAATAACCTCATCTTGGGGGTCAACGGAGAGAAAACATTTCACAGCTTTCCTCGAGGATGTTGGCATGATAGAAAGATCTTTCTCCATAAAAATAACACTCAAGCATGTCACTCAGTGCTGGAGTAAGTTAAGACGAGCCCCCCCCCGCCCCCCCCTTTTTCTTCCAGATAAACAAAAACTGAGACAATTTATTGTTAGCCATCTTACATACTAAAGTTCTTCAGTCTGAAAGAGAGTGACCCTAGACAGAATCCACAAAAAAGACAAAGTATCAGTAAAGATAATTTAAGACACGCCCCTTTTTGAGAGGCTGTGAAAGGTTGGCTTTTATCTCCAAACATCTTTCCCTAATTTTGGCTCTTCCTGTACATTTCCACTAAAAGTCTTTCCTAGAGCACGAAGAAGGAAGCTTAACGTAACTCCTACCTCCTCCCAGTTCCTGTTCCTCACCTAATGCTAGCTGTAGGGTACAGGGAGGTTTATTCTCAAGGTGAAGCTTTACTGTATGTTTATTTGATTCCTTTTACAGAAGCCTGTAGTAAGGGTAATCCATTAAAAAAACACACGCACACACACACATCTACAAACTGCTGAGACAACACTGTTTCAAGGTATTTACCTCTGTCAAAAATCTGTATAAGCCTGAAACAATCATCAAAGTAGCAGATTCTACTCTTTTAAAATTTGAATTTTCCAAATTCTGTCGGGCTTACCTTCAAGTTTAGTGTGCCAAATGAGCACAAACGAACTGTTTCTGAATACTGGGTAACCTCCGTGGAAAATAAAGCCTGTTGAATGAATGAACAGAATACAAAGTGTTGGAGTGAGGGGGGTCCAGCCCGAGAGTCTGGATTACTGTTGTGGCAGAGACAGCTGATTGGTCCCCAGGTATCACTGTTCCCTTTCTTTACAAATAGAACCACCTCCCCCTCTACCCCTGGGTTTTAATTGGGCGCATGACTTAGCTAGGAACTTTACTTCCCAGCCTATCTTGAAGCTAGTCATGGCCATGTAACTAAGTTTTTTTTTTTTTAATTTATGTATTTTATTTTTGGCTGTGTTGGGTCTTCGTTGCCATGTGTGGGCTTTCTCTAGCTGTGGCGAGTGGGGGCTACTCTTCTTTGCGGTGCGTGGGCTTCTCACTGCAGTGGCTTCTCTTGTTGTGGAGAACAGCCTCTAGGCGTGCGGGCTTCAGTAGTTGTGGCACGTGGGCTCAGTAGTTGTGGCTCATGGGCTCTAGAGCGCAGGCTTAGCAGTTGTGGCACACGGTCTTAGTTGCTCCGCGGCATGTGGGATCTTCCTGGACCAGGGCTTGAACCCGTGTCCCATTGGCAGATGGATTCTTAACCACTGCGCCACCAGGGAAGCCCCATGTAACTAAGTTTTGGCCAAAGGACTGTAAGCAGAAATAACATATGGAGCTTGAAACAAAACGACTTGCCCCGGACTTCTTTCCCCCTTCCTGCCATCCAGGAATCAGTGACAAGGACAGAGCCAACTGGCCAGCTTGGATCCCTGGTAACTTGTGGGACTGCTCACCTGCCTTTGAGAAAACAAACTTCTACCTTGTGTCAGCCACAGGGTTTTGGATCTCTTGGTCCCAGCAGCTCACTCTTGAAGGGGAAAATGTGCCATCCCCACAATATGCCTCTCTGGTAGAAGGATTACTTTGAGCTGGTTATTTTTGAAAAACAGCAGATATAGGAGAAGCTCTGAAAACCAAGTAAAGTTACAGTCTTTTAAAAGACATTTACATTTATAAGGGAACTCTCCATTCGTTAAGGGTGTTTCCTTCTCTGAACAAGGAAGAGTGACTAAATCTCTAGCAACTCTTATCAGTGGAAAAGGTAGAAGCTGAAATCTGCATAACTATACCCTCATTTACTCTGCTTTGCCCGATTACCTCCCCTAACTGCTCCCCCCATCGTCTTTTGCCTTTAGCTGGAGATGGTGTTTAAGGTGGTGGCTTGGGCCATCTGGGGAGCAGGCAAAGCACAGGAAGTGAGGGTCTAGTTAGGCAGATAGTTCCTGTGTGTCTCCCAGGTATATAGGAGGTATATGCGTCATTAAACCTCTCTTTTCCTCCTGTTAATCTGTCTTTTATTATGGGGGGGGGGAGGTCTCAGCCAAGAACTTAGAAGGGTAGAGGGAAAATTACTTTTCCTCCCCATAAACTATACCCTAAATGGCACAGCTGTAGATGTTGACCCTTAAACAGTGTGAGGGTTAGAAGTGCCACCCCACACACACAGTCAAAAATCTGAGTATAACATTTTTTTTTAAGAATTTCTTTTTTATTTATTTTTGGCTGTGTTGGGTCTTCCTTGCTGCGTGTGGGCTTTCTCTAGTTGCGGCGAGCGGGGGCTACTCTTCGTTGCAGTGCGCAGGCTTCTCATTGCGGTGGCTTCTCTTGCTGCAGAGCACGGGCTTAGTTGCTCCGCAGCATGTGGGATCTTCCCGGACCAGGGCTAGAACCCGTGTCCCCTGCATTGGCAGGCGGGTTCTTAACCACTGCGCCACCAGGGAAGTCCTGATTTAACTTTTGACTCTCCTAAAACTTAACTACTAATAGCCTACTGTTGACCTAAAGTCTTAACCAATAACAAACTCTTAACATATATTTTGTATGTTATATGTACTACGTACTGTATTCTTACAATAAAGTAAGCTAGAGAAAAGAAAAGGTTATTAAGAAAATCATAAGGAGAATACATTTACAGTACTGCACTGTATTTATCAATACTGTAAGTTTATGTGATCTGTTTATAAAACAAATCTGCCAGTACCTACATTAATATTGTCTTATATGATATAAAACACTGTAGATGTTATACATATTATTAACGCCAGATATCAAAAATTAAAAGATGTGGAAAAGAAATTCATGGTTTTTTTTACAGTTATTTATTGAAAAAAATTCATGTGTAAGTAGACCCATACAGATCAAACCCATCTTGTTCAAGGGTCAACTGTACTTCTTTTCCCCCAAAGTCCCACCAAGAACCTTCTCCTACCCACTAAATGATTTGGATTTATTCAGACAGAAGTCAAATTAATGTAATTCAGTAATATTTATTTTACATAAAACAATTTTCAAAGAATACATTTAAAAACCATCCAGATACTGATTTTATTGCATTACAAAACATTGAGAGGCACAATTGAAATATTCAAATAAATTGTGAGGGGTGGAGGTGGGGTGAGGCCTATGATCTCTATCCACCTTGTTCCTTAGTCACTGAGAGGCTCTGGGTCCAAGAGTCTCTACCATGAGGCAGTAGTGCACTTCATTAAGTAGGAATAAATCACATAAAATATATACTTTTATACAGAAAGTGTTATTGTACTGTCACTTTCAATTACTTATAAAAACTTCACTTTGAATTGCACAAAAGTTTTCTTTAAAATCGATAACTCCCAGAAGGTGGGGCTTAGAACCAAGTATCTCTCTAAATAATTCATTACAAATAATTCAGGTTCCATTTCTCCACAGATCAAAAAAAAAAATCTATGAAGACTTACAGTATTCAAATGGGACATTAAAAAATTTTTTTTATAGGAAAATAGGTTTACACATTTGTCCCTAATCAGCTAAAGTTATTTTCTCCCTACTTTAAAACAAATCACAGAATATCCAAAGTTTTACCTCAGAGTACCTGCACCACAGTATAATGTGGCAGTGTTTACGTTAATTCATTTTGTGTATCATTCTACTGCAGTATCAGATTATCAAAAAGGCACATGGGTACATTCTTCAGAACGGTTTTGGTCTTAAAAAAGAAAAATCACACGTTTATAAGCACTGATTTCAATCATGTTTAAAAACAAAAATACTAAACAGATTCATTTCCTAATCCAGGTGATACAGAATCCATGAGATTTCTTCAGGCACTTCACTTCCCATAGAATTTCTTGTTCAGCAGGTATATGAGAAGGTTTACATTCACTTTAACCTTATCAAACATTTTCATCACAGCTACTCCTTCATACTGCATCTGAAGTAAATCCTGAAATTGTAAGGAACATCAATCACATCTCCAATTTGACATTTCCCACATTTAAAACACATTCTAGAAGACTGTTGACAACAATAAGATTCGGTTGACCTAAGGACCTCGGTGGGGATTCTTACACTTCAGTGTGCATTAGAATCACCTGGTTTAAAAACACAGGCCAGTTAAAACAGATTGCTGGGTCCTACCCCCAGGAATCTCTGATTCTGGATCTCTGGGGTGGGTCCCAAGAACTTGCATTTTAACAAGTTCCCAAGGGATGATGATATTGTTGGTCTGGGTGCCATAGTTTGAGAATCACTCACCTCGATGAAAGAAAACAGAGTTTTAGAATTGATAAGGACTTTACGAGAGAAAACCATTACCGTTAATATTAGACATAGAATTAAAAGTTTAATTATAATTGAAAAACTCAAGACACAAATGTTACAGCAAGATGAGGTATATCCTTTAGAAGAGCCAGGGTTTTCTAAGGTGGAGTGAGACAGTTCATTGAGGAGGAAAAAGAATATTAAAACTCCTATTTTTATTTTTTCTTCATTTCTTAAGCATGTACATTTTCTATGTATTTTATAAAGTAGATTTTGAGTAAAGTGCCAAGAGCATGTATACTTTATAAATAAATAAATATAGAGAAATACGGAGAAATGCTCTATTTACTGAGGAAAACTGAGAGAGTGAAATTTGGAGACCACTGTACAAAGCAACTCGTTCCGATCTAGACTACTTCTGTTCCTGTATTCTGTTCCTCATTCTCAAGTAAGTTTATCATTCTGTTTCATTGCTGCTGTATAAACAAAGAAAAATTAATAAAATTTCCTTCGTTTATAAATTAATAACTGGCTCACACCAGCCAAATGCATGAGACTAAAGCAGTAACATTTTACAACAGCACAGGACAGGGGGGCTTTCCCAGATAGAAGATATTCCTGAACTGCCCTAGACTCGTACCCGGGTCTCATTTTCCTGCTTGTAGCTCTGGAAATTTCTTGTTTCTCAATGATAATGCCTTGTGTCTATAACAAGCAAGGCCACCTGCAGAAGGTGGAGTCTTCTTTGAGGGAAGGGCTCTTGCCGGCTTTCTGCTCTACTTTCTCAATTATCTCCAACTGCACTCAACTAAACCCCTCCATTATTTAGATATGCTTCTGGGATGGAAATTCCATAGGGAAGTGAAGTTCTTTCATCAAGAATGGTCTTGCCTATTAAAGCGTAGTGGAGATTCACTTTTCCTTTGGGAAAGGCAACATCTGTCAAAGACTCTTGGAAAAGAACGAAACCAATATGGTTAAATTGAGAAGGAATCATGTATGGAGGGGAATTAGCTGGGCCCCCCATGGGGAACAGAGGAACTCTGATTGTACTTGCGGTTGAAAGACCAGATTTTAGTCTTATCTCCACTATTTGCTATCTTACAACCTTGCAACATCATATAACTTCTCTGAGGTTCTGTTTCCTTGTGTGTAAATTGGGGCTGACACTGCCAACCCCATAGGCGTGTTATTGGGCATATGAGATCAAGAAGTCTGCAAACACTTTGTAAGCCACTCTTGTCTGGTCAGGAACAACTGGAATCCTGTGAGAGAGGCAGCAGTGTAGAGAGATGAAGAGTTTGGATTCCAGCGGCCCTTCCATAACGTGCTCTCTGAATCCCAGTTCTTCATCTGGGAAAGGAAGAATACCAAGACTGCAGCCCTCCATAAACACTGGCCATTGTTTATATAAGCAGAACATCTTCACGTAACTCACACCTTCCTGTTATGTATATGGCTACAGGATATAATTAGGATATCATCTTTAGGAACTGAGGAAAAAGTGGCCTGTAGAAAACCTAGAAGCGTAATATTAGAAGGAATCTCCCTTTTTGTCCTCTTAGAAACAAAGTCCTTGACTCCCACTGAAGACCGGGCCGTCACATTTCTCTTTGGTAATTTGCTTCATATTAGAATTGTCTGAAAGCCATAAATTGTGTGAAAAGATAAGTGTGACTTTATGTCTGACAGCTATTATATGCAGGGCCGGCTCTGTGGGCATCCGACCTGAGCATGGTCCCATGATTAGAAGAAGGGCCCCGCACTTAGTTTAATGCTCTGCTGTCATCATCTTGAAATTCTCACCAGTTTTGAGTAAGGGGCTCTGCATTTTCATTTTGCACTGAGCCCTGCAAATTATGTAGCTGGTCCTGATGATATGTCAATGACTGAAAAAAATCTGGAGCATAATAGCCACCTGCATACAGCTAAGGAGTAACAGTTTACAATTGCGTGTCTAAATGAATGGTGTGAACAGCTAATCCTACTATGAAACTTTTAACAAAGGAGCAAGTGAAGCTTGGTGTTTGCATAGTGTTAAAAGGAAGTCCTGTGGAATTCCTGAGGCCTCTCTAAACAGGTGTCTCCTGGTCACTTGTGATTCATCTGTTGTTCAGTTGATGTTTATTGGGCTTGGATCATTTCCTTCTTGGCAATCACATGATATGTTTTTGCTACAGAAGAACCACTAACCAAGGCGTATCACCACAAGCACACTCTTTTCTCTTCCCATATTTATCTAAGTATTCCACAGAGTAACTCAAGACTTTCAGTTAAATTTTTAGATGGATACATTTAGTGACATTTAAAATAAACAAGAAAATAATACCGTTAAGTATACTTTTCATAATTACATAATATCTTCAATTTTCTCTCTTAACTCTAATTTACTCCATTATCTCAGTGTCTTTATAAAACCCATTCAGCTCTCATTTCTTTTTAGGCTTATAAGGAATGCTAGACAGAAAAGAAGGGCCCTGGTATTTTATCCCATGGGTTAGGGGTGGAGGTGTAACTCCACGGATCTCAGCAACAGGCTAGGGAGGCAGTGAGGCTGGAACTTACACCATTCCCAGTGGCTTATCATGATGTTCCATGTAGATACATGCAGAATACCTGGCAACAGTTTTACAAGTAGTTGGGGGCCCAGGTAAATAGGTGTTATTTCCATTTAAAAACTCAATCAGATCAAAAAAGAAAACTCAATCACAGCTCTAAATTGATTCTGTGCAAGAATTAAGTTGGGAGTAGATAAACATTTACTTGCACTCTCCCTCCTTTTTTTTTGGTGGCACATTAACTGTTTTCTGTTTCTGCTCAAGTATATTTGGCTTAAATGTGGTTCTTATGAGAAAATAGCAGTAATTCTGACTGCAAACACCATTTTTCTATTTACAGATATCGGTTTTGCACAATGTCTTTCTTTCTTGTGATCCCAAATAGTTAACAAAGAAATTTAAGAAACTGATGCAAAAATAATTCTAGGAAGGAGAAAGGGAAGAAGGAGAAATGAGATCCAGAAAGTTCCAATCCTGGGTATATGCTATCTTAGGAAGAAATGCAATTTTCTAAGAAAAGGAAACTTTCCAACCTTTACTTAATAGCTCTGAATACTTTTACATATATTATTCTTTTCTCTAAGCTTCAAAATGAAAACATAGCTTAGAAAAACTCACTGCTATGGTTTACCATTTAAAAGCAGTTTAAGTTCCAATAATTTGGAAAATCATAGCTTTAAAAAAATCATCAACACTAAGTAATACTGGCAAATAAGGCTGGCATTGGTCTCCCGTTAAATTTCATTGTTGTCATGAAGAATGCAAGCCAGAGGCTTCCCTGGTGGCACAGTGGTTAAGAATCCGCCTGCCAATGCAGGGGACATGGGTTCGAGCCCTGGTCCGGGAAGATGCCAAATGCCGCGGAGCAACTAACCTCGTGCGCCACAACTACTGAGCCTGCGCTCTAGAGCCCGCGAGCCACAACTACTGAGCCCACGTGCCACAACTACTGAAGCCTGCACACCTAGAGCCCATGCTTTTCAGCAAGAAAAGCCACCGCAATGAGAAGCGTGCGCACTGCAACGAAGAGTAGCCCCCGCTCACCGCAACTAGAGAAAGCCCGTGTGCAGCAACGAAGACCCAATGCAGCCAAAAAAAAAAAAAAAAAAAAAGAATGCAAGCCAGGGAAGCCAAGAAGGACCCCCACTATAAAACTCACCCCAATCTGCAGGAATCCCAGCTTACCTGAATATTGAGCTGCACCTTTTCCATCTCAACACCCAGGAATTTTGATCTGACATCAAAGATGCCCACATCTTCAGTAGATGAGATATCAAATGTAACATTTTTAAACCTAGTAAAGAAAGGACCATTCACACATGTGGAACTGCAAATATACGCTTAAAGCTGAAACAAATTAATGGACCCTAAGTTACCATTCCTAGTGAACAGCCTGCTGGGGAAATTCTAAGGAAGTTACCCCAAATCTCCCACCATCAGTCCCCAGTTTGGCTCACTGGAAATATGGCTCGTGTTGAGATCTGCAGCCCACGGAGCACTGAAGTAGGTGCTTTGTTACAAGAGAAATGCAAAATATTGTCCTTGCTCTTAAAAGAGCATAATATACAGTTGAAATTATATGAGATTCACAGAACTATAAATGTTGAGTTTTACTGCTGACACGCCAGTTGAGCATTTTAGACGATTAGTTTTACAGCAACTTCAAAGGGGAAGAAGCATTTTCTCTGAGTTGGTCTCCGTCAAGAGAAGGTTGGATGGGATAAATGCAAGAGAAGCCAGGCCTTGGAGGAAGCCGGAGTTACAGAGGAGCACACACAGTGAGTCTGGCGTCCTCCAATGGAAAAGGAAGTGATGGAGCACAGGACTTACGGTCCTTTTAAAATGGCGAACCCGTTAGTGCCTGGTGTGGGGCTCGGAGGAGGGTTTCTCCTCCACCTCAAATACACACAGTAGTAGCACACTGCTGGAGTGGCTCTGACCCAGGCAACAGCACACCGTCCGTGGCTTTCAAATCGGAGGGGTACCGTTTTGCAATTGTAAACAACTCTCACTGAGCTAGACCAAAAGGCAGCTTTTCTTTTCTCACTGCTATGACTCAGTTCTTTTGGAGGGAGAGGCGAGGCTGGCAAATCCCAACACACTGGCTAAGCCACGGGAAGCACAATCACTCGATCAGCACTTAGTCTGACCAGCAGCATCAGATGCTCCAGGCCTTATGGGAAGACTAGAGATTACAATACACGTGTTCTTTCCTGTCATCTGTGAGCAAGGGGAAGCCCTGACAGACCAAGTGAAGCCTTCTTCAAAGGCCACAGGAAACTGAAGTGGGAGTCAGATTTGATGGGAGGGATGAGAGGGTGGTGTGCTTTGTGCAGATTTTCGGTGCCACTCACTGGTTTATCTGAAGATCGTCTACGCCCAGGAGGACACCCTTCTCATGCAGCTTTGCTGCGGTG